>NC_091154.1:20462219-20762219 GCF_040958095.1 Procambarus clarkii
ATGCCACATCACCCTTCCCACCTCACTCAAAAGTAGATATAAAATCAGGGAAATGCAAGTTCTAATCAGTTGTGTATTTGTGAAGTCTTTGAAAATGTAATAAGTTTTACGAAACGCGCCCGTGTCGCGTCAGACTAGAAATAAAAATGAATTTTGGAGAAGTGATTTTTGATTTACCTCCAACAGTGAAGCATAATGTACGAAAGATTGAGAAAATTCGTGTTAGAATTATTAATCTTACTTTTTCGGTCATATTTAATAAAATATATAATATATATATATATATATATATATATATTATATAATATATATATATATATATATATATATATATATATATATATATATATATATATATATATATATATATATACCATATATATATATATGGTATATATATATATATATATATATATATATACCATATATATATGGTATATAGAAATATGAAATGAGGTGATACCTCATTTCATATTTCTCTGTGGATTTTCCGCATAAAATGACCAGTGTTTTATGATTGTCAATTGCATATATAATATATGCATATATTATATATAATATATATATATATATATATATATATATATATATATATATATATATATATATATATATATATATATATATATATATATATATATATGTCGTACCTAGTAGCCAGAACGCACTTCTCGGCCTACTATGCAAGGCCCAATTTACCTAATAAGCCAAGTTTTCCTGAATTAACATATTTTCTCTAATTTTTTTCTTATGAAATGATATAGCTACCCATTTCATTATGTATGAGGTCAATTTTTTTTATTAGAGTTAAAATTAACGTAGATATATGACCGAACCTAACCAACCCTACCTAACCTAACCTAACCTATATTTATAGGTTAGGTTAGGTAGCCAAAAAAAAGCTAGGTTAGGTTAGGTTAGGTAGGTTAGGTAGACGAAAAAACATTAATTCATGAAAACTAGGCTTATTAGGCAAATCAGGCCATGCATAGTAGGCTGAGAAGTGAGTTCTGGCTTCTAGGTACGACATATATATATATATATATATATATATATATATATATATATATATATATATATATATATATATATATATATATATATTTATGTCGTACCTAGTAGCCAGAACTCACTTCTCAGCCTACTATTCAAGGCCCGATTTGCCTAATAAGCCAAGTTTTCATGAATTAATTGTTTTTCGACTACCTAACCTAACCTAACTTTTTCGGCTACCTAACCTAACCTGACCTATAAAGATAGGTTAGGTTAGGTTAGGTAGGGTTGGTTAGGTTCGGTCATATATCTACGTTAATTTTAACTCCAATAAAAAAAAATTTACTTCATACACAATGAAATGGGTAGCTTTATCATTTCATAAGAAAAAAAATAGAGAAAATTTAATAATTCAAGAAAACTTGGCTTATTAGGCAAATCGGGCCTTGCATATTAGGCTGAGAAGTGCGTTCTGGCTACTAGGTACGACATATATATATATATATAAATACTATATATATATATATATATATATATATATATATATATATATATATATATATATATATATATATATATAGCGGGTACCACCTCTGGTGCAAGTGTAGGGACCCATAGCCTCGGAGAAGAAAATAAAGAGTACTCAGAGAAGACCTTGTGGATCCTCACTGAACACTTTTACATTTTCTACTCCTACCACCCCTATTCTTTTGGTATGTGTGTATATTTATCTAACTTTATCTGAAAATGTCATTACACAAAAAAAGTTACAATATTGATTACATGCAGGGTGGAAGGCTGCTTGTCACAAGTTGTACAGCTCTTCCAGCTCCTCAGATGGCGGGCAGGAACCATGGATGCAGTGAGCATTTCCTCTCTGGATTGCCACACTAAGGCGCTGAAAAAGAAAACTGGCAGCTCTAGGGTCTCTAGTTGTTTCGATTAGCTTAGACCCGCAACTCCTTCAAAAAGCTAGCAGCACTTTTACCCCAGGCACCAAGTGTCTCTGAGGCAATGGGGACAAAATTGTAGTGGTGCTCAAGGTCTCTGTATTTACGTGACTTGGCCGCTATATATATATATACCATATATATATATATATATATGTCGTACCTAGTAGCCAGAACGCACTTCTCAGCCTACTATGCAAGGCCCGATTTGCCTAATGAGCCAAGTTTTCATGAATTAATTGTTTTTCGACTACCTAACCTAACCTAACGTTTTCTGCTACCTAACCTAACCTATAAAGATAGGTTAGGTTAGGTTAGGTAGGGTTTGTTAGGTTCGGTCATATATCTACGTTAATTTTAACTCCAATAAAAACAAATTGACCTCATACATAATGAAATGGGTAGCTTTATCATTTCATAAGAAAAAAATTAGAGAAAATATATTAATTCATGAAAACTTGGCTTATTAGGCAAATCGGGCCTTGCATAGTAGGCTGAGAAGTGCGTTCTGGCTACTAGGTACGACATATATATATATATATGGTATATACATATATAGCGGCCAAGTCACGTAAATACAGAGACCTTGAGCACCACTACAATTTTGTCCCCATTGCCTCAGAGACACTTGGTGCCTGGGGTAATATGTTAATATTTTCATCTTTATGCAGATTCCAATGAAGAAACAAGGAAAACTTAAACTATGCCTAATCAGATGTTCTACTCTCCGTCAGAGGTAAAGTTGGAAGGTTCTGCCTAAAAAGCACAATAAGCACACATATATTATGTCATGCTTTTTTGGTAGACCTATCTGAATGACCCAGTTACCAAGGCTTGCTGCATCTGATTGAACAAATTGGTTAAACAAAATTGTTGCTGTATCTTTGCGGAAATTTGTATAAATATCAAGTTATTGAACTATTTGCATGATTACTGTAGTTATTATTTTACATTCGTTAACTTTTACTTAGGTTAGGCAGTGCTGAAAAGATGCGTATGAAACCTTATAGCCAGAGCAATTTTGTATGGTTTCAAATTTCTTTGGAAATTAGTTCTCCACTAATAATATTACCATATTATATTATCAACACTAATTTCTACCTTAGGCCTATCTTATACATTATAATGAAAATCATTTCATAAAGAATTTTGAAAAATTTATGAACAAAAATTTGGTTTGTAAGCCAACTCTAGGTATTACCCTGCAAACACACAACATAACGGTCTCTACTGTTACATCTTGTTATAAAGTTTTTATGACATGTTTGAAAGTTGTTACAACTTGTTAGATGTTACAACTTGTTTGAACGTTGCAGCAATGTCATTATTTCATCTTGTGTTTGGCAGGCAGGTATGACACACACACACACGGCAGGCAGGTATGACACACACACACACACACACACACACACACACACACACACACACACACACACACACACACACACACACACACACACACACACACAAATGGAGAAAATAGACTACAGACAACTTACAAATTATGTGGAATAGAATTACAAAACTCCAATGAAGAATGAGACCTAGAGATGGTTTTGGATAGTAAACTGTCGCTTGAGGAACAAAACGAACATTGTGAGGGGAGCGTATGCGTCACTTTTCAACTTTAGACTTGCTTTTAATGATAAGGATGGTGAAATACTAAAGAAACTGTTCATGACTTTTATGAGACCAAAACTGGAATATGCAGCAGTTGTATGGTGCCCTAATCTCAAGAAGCACATGAAGAAACTAGAAAAGATGCAGCGGCATGTTACAAAATTTCCTGAACTGGAAACGAAAAATTACTAGGAGAGACTACAGACATTAAAAATGCCATAACCAGAAGACAGAAGAAAGAGTGGTGACATGATCACCATTTACAAAATAATAACAGAAAGAGACCAAATTGACACGAGGAATTCCTGAAACCAGCAACTTCACAAACAAGAGGACACAGATTCGAGGTAAGAAAACAAAGGTGCGGAAAAAATAATAGAACAGTTTCTTTTGAAAACAAAGGGGGTAGAAGGTTGGGACAAAATAAGTGAGAAGGTGATGGAGGCAAAAACCAGTAGTTTCAAAGCGTTATACAAAAGAGTACTGGAAAGATGGGACATCATGAGCATAGCTCTCCTCCTTTAACTACAATTAGGTATTTACACAGGCGAGCGCGGTTATCCAAAGCCTGCTGAACAGAATACTTGGGTTATCCAGCCTAAATCACATCTTGATAATTTCCTGGTAAAACTTCACCATATCTGGACAGAAATCTGGGTAACTGGAGATTAGGTTATGTAAATTTTCAAATATTAAGCATTTCATTATCAAATAAAAAAGAAGAAACTACAACATGGTAAGCTGAAGTTTGTATTAAATCTTATTTTTGAATTAAAGTGTGTGGAAATGTGAATTATGTTGGTTTTGATAAAAAGAAAAAAATTGCAAATATGGTAATTTTAGACACCCCCTGGTAAAAAAAAAAAGCTGCTTATTTAGATGTCTGGCTTATCCAGTCGGGGTCCTTCTCATATAGTCCAGATATGCCAGCTTAGACAGCAAGCATGCATGCATGTATGTATATATATGTGTGTGTGTAATTATACTGTGTGTGTGTGTGTATTATTTATATATATATATATATATATATATATATATATATATATATATATATATATATATATATATATATATATATATATACATATATATATATATATATATACAGTGGTACCTCGGAATGCGAGTGTCCCTGTATGCGAGTTTTTCGGAAGACGAGCAGGATTTCCTCGGAAAATATGTCTCGGAAGGCGAGGGTTACCTCGGAACGCGAGTTTTTTGATACGTGTACAGGCCGACTGGCGCGTGGTGGCATGGCGATCGCGCCTCAGTTTACCAGTGTCTCATGTCCAGTGACTATCCCACCTGAATTCTTCACAAGGATTTACAGTTTTTTATCGTTTTTTTGGCCATTTGAGCATAAAAGTTGTCATTATATATCGTGCCATGGGTCTCAAGAAAGCCATTGGTAAGGTTCAACCTAAGAAAATAGCTGTGAGTAGAGGCAGTAGAGGATGTCCCTTCAAGATTAAGAAAATGTGTGAAGTATGGGTAGAACTGCAAAGTTTTGTTGAAAAAACTCACCCAGATAAAGCTGTAGCAGGCCGTTGCATTGACCTTTTAAATGACAATGTGATGTCTTACTACAGACATGTGTTAAAATGTAGGGAAAAACAAGTGTCATTAGACAAATTCTTAGTAAAACAAGCAAGTCCTAGTGGTATGCAGGCAAAATGTGGCAGAGTGTGCATACCAGTGAAGTCCTCACTGCCTGATGTGATAATGGAAGGGGACTCCCCTTCCAAACAGTAACTCCTCTCTTCCTCCCACCTCCTCACCATCTTCCATACGCCTACAGCATTCAACAGCAAGGTAAGTAATAACTTGAACATAGTTTTGTAGGTTTATTTAGATGAATTAGGTATAAAAATTTAGTTTGATGTGGGGTTTTTGGGGTAGTCAGGAACGGATTAATTCATTTCCCTTTATTTCTTATGGGGAAATTAGCTTCGGAATGCGAGTTTTCAGAATACGAGGCGTCTCCAGGAACCAATTAAACTCTTAAACTGAGGTATGCCTGTATATATATATATATATATATATAATTTTTTTTTTTTGGGTACACACACACATACATACAGAATCCACAAACGTATGTGTGTGTGGTATCTACGTTTATTTATCCTTAGCCCCAAACCACCTTTGAGGTGCCCTGGTTGTAGCTTAACACCACAGTGCCCCCACAGTGGTAGTGATTGTAACATGAATTATGGTACAATAAACTAGACAGGCAGCACAACACCACAATCCACCACAGACACCTTTGTGATGTCAACGTGCTTGGCTGCTGCCCTCACTACTTTCAAGCCACTCACAATCTCACCAAAGACACGTGTCCAACGATCAGGGCGGTCCCTAGTGGTGATGGCAAACTGTGCACTACGGTGATCCAACCACCGTGCCCACACATCCCCTGCTTTTGACGACTGACGAGACTCGCCCCATATTTCTGGCAGCAGAGAAGCTCCTCCCTCACCATTATTTCTCTCGTAGTCTCCACCCTCTATCCATTCACCTGGATGACCCTTGCGCCCCACCAAGAGCAGGTTAGTGTTGATGTAGGTGGGGCCCAGCAGACCTGTGCACAACAACAAAAATTGTTTGGATAGTGGGATGTCAGGGAACAGCCGGATGGTGACCCGTCCTTTCACTGATCCTGCCCACCCAAAGTCCAGGAACACCATGGTAGAGACAGGGTCCAGCATGCCCATAATGTCACTGTGCTGTAGAAAATGAAATAAATTATACTGAGAACTATGCAAAATTTTACGATGCATGAGTGGGTGGAGGTACAACTGTCCATCTTGTAACGTTATCATGGCAGAGCGGTGGTCATTTTGGTCTTGTGGGATTGCTAACAACCGGCCAGAATCCACCAGCCTCTTGATGGGATCACTGATCTTCCTACGGAGATCCCCAACCTGTGGACAATATCACCTGTATTAAATTTTTTTGGCAGTATTACACCAATTACCACTTGTAAATAGTATAAGTCCCATTATCAACTGTGGATAATGTCATTCCTATTATCACCATAACAGCATCATCCCCAATTATCACAAGTGGACAGTGTTAGTCCCATTATCACTCGTGGAAAGAATCAGCATCATTTAGCACCCATAGAAGGCATCAGCCCAATTAATACCTGACCAATGTCATCCAAATATCACCTATGGATACTGTTAGTTGAATTAGTCTAGTGTGGACCACACACTCATCTTGTGGCCAGTGGCAGAAAGGTTACAGAATCACATATTGGACTTAGGAACTGGACCCCCAGTGCTTTTTTTACACAAAGCCATTTACATTTGAAGTGATTTTGCTACAGTATTTATTTTTTCAAGGGTAATTATCAAGTTTCAAAGGCAATAATATAATTACAGCACTGCAGTTCAGCACTGGTTGCAGACATCATCACTTGTTGATTCACAGGGTAATGTGGTAATCATATGAAGATTTAAACAATTACTGTCTGGGTTTTACATGAAAGATGCAAATATGGATATAATAGGTCTGTGGATGTAAATAAAGAAAAAAAAAGTGATAAAACAATGTGAAACATCCGAGGATAAAACAGGAAACGTCAGCAAAGTTAGGAACCAGGTATGTTGACAAGCGCTAGATGCAGCCTTGCAAAGTGCCTCCACCCAGTGAAACTATAAATATTCAATTATATGACTGCCTCCACCCAGTGAAACTATAAATATTCAATTATATGACTATGTCAATGCCAACTGTTGAGTGCACCAGACCCCATTTTCTGCTTCCCAGCGGAAAGCTTATTGATACCTGTGTAGTTTCCTTCTTACTATACAATTTATATTCCTCAGAAGTGATGTTAGGGGTACCTTGGTTGAAAAAGAGTCAGTTCACCAGGAATACAAAGGTAGGTATGACACACACACACACAGTGGTACAGTAAATTAATGAACTGTCACACAACGATACAGTGACTGACTCCAGAGCTCTTTGTGTAGACAGAGAAGAACCGACATCATCAATCTATTAGCACTTAATGAATCACCTAGTGGGAGACAACGACGGAGAACCATCGTCATCATACATCGTCCTTACTCATCTAGTTGTGTGAACGGGAGGCAGACTGGTATGTACCCCCTCTCTGGTCAATTAATCAGGTGTACAGATTGAGGTAAAATATTATCAAATTCTTGTTCAGGATATCATATATATATAAAAATCTCAAAGTCGCTCATTTAGGTAGAGGTAACGCTTAAGGGAACTCGTGACACACGCATGCACGCCCGCCCACCCACGTACGTATGCACACACACAAGCGCGCACACGCTAAAACACACACAAACACAAACGTTCAGCCAGGGGAAAAAGTATTAACACCTTCTGGGAACAGGGAATAGGACCTTACTATAACCCCCCCCTCTTATCCCCCACCTGACCTGGTTGCCATCTCCGCCCCCCCCACCCCCAGTCCCCCGCATCCTCCATACACACACTCTTCCCCACCCCCCTCTCTCCCTCTCCCACTCCCTCTCTCCCACTCTCTCTCTCTCTCCCACTCTCTATCTCTCTCTCCCCCCCCCATCCCGCTCTGCCCTCCTGACAAATCCTATCACGGCACAACTACAGGAACAGGGGCAAGCATGACAGCCAGAGGTACCAGAAGAACAGGGAAGAGTCAAGGTGACGAAATGAAGGAAATGTTCGTCCAGTTTCTGGAGGTCATCAAGAGCGAGATGTAAGAAATGATGCAGGAAACGAAGAACGAAACAAGCAACTTGAAAAGAGAGCTGACAGAAGCAAAGGAGGAGATTAGAGCCCTCAAAGAGAATGGTGTCGAGGCTGAGACTCAGAAAATCATCCAGGGAGAAGGTGGTAATAGTTTTTTGGATGAGAATGCCACAATAAAAGCAACATTTGCAGAAATACTAAAAAAAAAATAACTGAAGTAATGACTGCAGTGATGGAGGTGGCCATGAAAGCAGCCACCTCACAGGAAGCGGCACGCTCCACTAGCCAACTGCTGGAAAGGAACAGATCAGTGGTTGCTGTGGGTATTAAAGAGCAGGAAGGCTCTAATAGGACAGAGTGGAATGACAAGGACAAAGCAGCAGTGAACGAAGTACTAAAGGCACTAAAGTACTAAACGGAGCCGGTCGGCCGAGCGGACAGCACGAGGGACTTGTGATCCTGTGGTCCTGGGTTCGATCCCAGGCGCCGGCGAGAAACATTGGGCAGAGTTTCTTTCACCCTATGCCCCTGTTACCTAGCAGTAAATAGGTACCTGGGTGTTAGTCAGCTGTCACGGGCTGCTTCCTGGGGGTGGAGGCCTGGTCGAAGACCGGGCCGCGGGGACACTAAAGCCCCGAAATCATCTCAAGATAATCTCAAGATAAACATGGAAGGGGCTGAGCATAGCATTGAGGTTTCAGGCTAGGTTGGTACAACAAAGACCGAGACCGAGTGATAAAGATAGTGTTTGCAAACGAGAGCACAAAGGAGAAGATTCTATCAAGGAAGAGCTCCCTGAAAAATGTGGGAAAATTAAAAAATGTATTCCTCCAGAGAGACATGACAAGGGAGAAGAGAGCCGTGGCGGCAGAAGCAAGGAAGAGGCGCAGGGCGAGAGGGGAAAACCAGGAAGTCACAGCTCCCAACACAGCACCCCCAGAGGCTAGGGGGAAACCCACAACCAGCTACCCAGTATCCCCAGAAGGGAGAACAACCCCGCCACCCTCCTCTGCACAGGAGGGTGGCGGGCTTCTGGCTCCTCCCCCCTACCCCAAACCCTCCCTGCCCCCACTCAAATGTTCAGCCAAATCTCCCTCTCCCCACACCCAATCTCCACCCTTCTACCCCTCCCCTCCTCCCGCCAAGTCCTCCCTCTACCCCCTTTCCTTCCTGTCCTCCCTCCCCTTTCACCCCATACCCTCCCTGTCCCTCCCCCTTCACTGGATCCCCTGCCCCTCATCCCAGTATCCTCTGAGACCCTGTTATCCACCTCACAGGTCCTCACACCCATGGAACAGCTTCCCCCACTAGCAGAACACTCACCAAGGAGGCGATTTGAGAAGGGACAGAAGAAAGCGAGTCTCAAAGCAATGTACACTAATATAGATGTAATTACAAATAAAGCAAATGAGCTTGGAGAACGGGTACTAGAGGAAAACCCAGACATAATAGCCCTCACAGAAACAAAGCTAACGAAAACGATAACAAACACAGTATTCCCACAGGACTATTATGTTATGAGGAAAGAGAGGGAAGGAAGAGGTGGGGGTGGTGTAGCTCTGCTGGTAAGAAAAGGCTGGGATTTTGAGGAGATGGTTATTCAGGGCTGTGAAGATTTCAGTGACTACATAGCAGATACCATAACAAATTGGGGGAAAAAAATTATAGTCGTAGTCATATATAATCCACCCCCAAACGACATAAGACCTAGACAGGAATATGATAGAAACAACATGGCCACCATTAACATAATAGAAAGAGAAGCTTCTGTTGCTAGCAGGAATGGATCTGGACTACTAATTATTGGAGACTTCAACCATGGGAAGATAGATTGGGAGAACAGAGACCCGCATGGAGGACCAGAAACATAGAGAGCTAAGCTGCTAGACGTGGCAACAAGAAACTTTCTAAGCCAGCACATCAAAGAACCAACAAGAATGAGAGGAGAAGATGAACCAGCAATGCTTGATTTGATATTTACCCTAAATGAGTGGGATATAAGGGAAGTTAAGATGGAAGCGCCCTTGGGAATGAGTGACCACAGTGTATTGAACTTTGAGTACCTGGTAGAGCTAGGAATTATCTCCCCCAAAAAAGAACTAGGAATCAAAAGGGGAAATTATGAACATACCGAAAGGGGAATTATGAACAGACTTGAAGTTTTCTAAGTGAAATGCCTTGGGACACAGACCTCAGAGATAAGTCTGTACAGGGTATGATGGACTATGTTACCCAAAAGTGTCAGGAGGCAGTAAACAGGTTCATCCCGGCCCAAAGGGAAAAATCAGAGAAGCAACAGAAGAATCCATGGTATAATAGGGCATGTATGGAAGCGAAGAAACTGAACAAAAGGGCGTGGAGGAACTTCCAGAATAACAGAACCCCAGAAAGCAGAGAGAGATACCAGAGAACCAGCAATGAGTACGTCAGGGTGAGAAGAGAAGCAGAGAAAACAGAAAGCAGAGAGAGATACCAGAGAACCAGCAATGAGTATGTCAGGGTGAGAAGAGAAGCAGAGAAAAGTTTTGAAAATGATATAGCAAACAAAGCCAAGACCGAACCAAAGCAACTCCACAGTCACATCAGAAGGAAAACAACAGTGAAAGAACAGGTATTGAAACTTAGAACAGGCGAGGACAGGTATACAGAGAACGACAGAGATGTGTGTGAAGAACTCAACAAGAGGTTCCAAGAGGTCTTCACAATAGAACAAGGTGAGGTCACTGTGCTAGGAGAAAGGGAGGTAAACCAGGCGGCCTTGGAAAAGTTCGAAATTACGAGAGAGGAGGTCAAGAGACACCTGCTGGATCTGGATGTTAGAAAGGCTGTTGGTTCAGACGGGATCTCACCATGGATACTGAAAGAGTGTGCAGAGGCACTTTGCTTGCCACTCTCCATAGTGTATAGTAAGTCACTGGAGATGGGAGACCTACCAGAAATATGGAAGACAGCGAATGTGGTCCCAATATACAAAAAGGGCGACAGGCAAGAGGCACTGAACTACAGGCCAGTGTCCTTGACTTGTATACCATGCAAGGTGACGGAGAAGATTGTGAGAAAAAACCTGGTAACACATCTGGAGAGAAGGGACTTCGTGACAAATCGCCAACATGGGTTCAGGGAGGGTAAATCTTGCCTTACAGGCTTGATAGAATTCTACGATCAGGTGACAAAGATTAAGCAAGAAAAAGAGGGCTGGGCGGACTGCATTTTCTTGGATTGTCGGAAAGCCTTTGATACAGTACCGCATAAGAGGCTGGTACATAAGCTGGAGAGACAGGCAGGTGTAGCTGGTAAGGTACTCCAGTGGATAAGGGAGTACCTAAGCAATAGGAAGCAAAGAGTTACGGTGAGGGGTGAGACCTCCGATTGGCATGAAGTCACCAGTGGAGTCCCACAGGGCTCTGTACTCGGTCCTATCTTGTTTCTGATATATGTAAATGATCTCCTGGAGGGTATCGATTCATTTCTCTCAATGTTTGTGGACGATGCTAAAATTATGAGAAGGATTAAAACAGAAGAGAACTGTTTGAGGCTTCAAGAAGACCTAGACAAGCTGAAGGAATGGTCGAACAAATGGTTGTTAGAGTTTAACCCAACCAAATGTAATGTAATGAAGATAGGTGAAGGGAGCAGGAGGCCAGATACAAGGTATCATCTGGGAGAGGAAATTCTTCAGGAGTCAGAGAAAGAAAAAGACTTGGGGGTTTATATCACGCCAGACCTGTCTCCTGCAGCACATATCAAGAGGATAACATCAGCGGCATATGCCAGGCTGGCCAACATACGAACGGCATTCAGAAACTTGTGTAAAGAATCATTCAGAACTTTGTATACCACATATGTCAGGCCAATCCTGGAGTATGCAGCCCCAGCATGGAGTCCATATCTAGTCAAGGATAAGACTAAACTGGAAAAGGTTCAAAGGTTTGCCACCAGACTAGTACCCGAGCTGAGAGGTATGAGCTACGAGGAGACTATGGGAATTAAACCTCACTTTGCTGGAAGACAGAAGAGTTATGGGGGGCATGATCACCACATTCAAGATTCTGAAGGGAATTGATAGGGTAGATAAAGACAGGCTATTTAACACAAGGGGCACACGCACAAGGGGACACAGGTGGAAACTGAGTGCCCAAATGAGCCACAGAGATATTAGAAAGAACTTTTTTAGTGTCAGAGTGGTTGACAAATGGAATGCATTAGGAAGTGATGTGGTGGAGGCTGACTCCATACACAGTTTCAAGTGTAGATATGATAGAGCCCAATAGGCTCAGGAATCTGTACACCTGTTGATTGACGGTTGAGAGGCAGGACCAAAGAGCCAGAGCTCAACCCCTGCAAACACAACTATCCACAACAATCTAAGTAAAGAGAAGAAGAGCAGAGAGAACGATCAAGACAAGAAAGGGTGCGAGTTCGAGAGTCCAAATGAGTGGGCTCACCAGAATTCAGAAGAGACAGGGAAGAAGAGAGGAGAAACGGCTCAAGAAGGCGACCCCGGGTATTCGTCAGAACGTCACCCCAAAGAGAATGACGACAATTGAAGTCACCCAGCAGGAGCACAGGCTCCGGCAAGGAGTCTAGGTGTTTCAAATCAGGAAGAGAAAGCGGGACACTCGGGGGGAGATAAATGGAACAAACAGTGTACCATTTCCCCACAAAGACACGAGCAGCAGAACAATGGAGAGGTGAAGGAAAAAGTAAAGGAACAAAGGGAACATCAGTACGAATCAAAAGAGCAGAAGAATTAGAAGCCCCAGCAACAGCTGGGGGGGGGGAGAGAAAGGAATAGCCACGAAAACGACCAGGACGAGCACCAAGCATCGGCTCCTGGAGACAGACACAAAGGGGCGAAAACCGCGAAATCAGAAGTTGGAGTTCGAGGAAATTAGCGTAATAACCTCGAACGTTCCATTGAAGAATGGACAACGACGAGAAGAGAAAGGACAAAAACAGAGAACAAGGAAGAAACAAAGGCGAAAGAGCAACAGAGCACGTTAAAGAATATCAGGGTCGGGATCAGGGTCAGCAAAGTCAGGGTTAGGGGGCATGGGTAAACTGAGCAAAGACGGAGGGAAGGAAACGGGAGAACAGATCAGAGGTGGGCGGGCGGGGTCCGGAGGAGGAGGAGGAGGAAGAGGAGACAACGGAGAGGAGCAGGCAAGGACAGCAGCAGGAAGAGGAGGGGTAGAAAGAGGGGAGCGTACCTCAGCAAGGGCAGCAACTGAGAGGGAAGCGGGGGCTAAAGAAACCTCCATAGCAGGAACAGGGGGCGCAACCACCGAAATGGGAGGGGAAGGAGCGAGAGAGGCAGAAGTAGGGGCCGAGGAAGAAAGCAAAACCTTCTTACCCGCCGGGGATGAGGAAGGAGAGGAGCCAGGTTTACGCTTCTGACGTAAAGAGACAGGTGTTCCAGCAACCACGTACTGGGCAACGGATTCTAGCGTCTCAACAGGAGAAGCTGAACGAGAGCACACATGACGGCCGTTTGGAGAGCGATGGACATCAGCCCGCACCGACAGGCGGCGGGGAGAGTCAAGAGACGGAGGGGAAGGATGGGAAGGAGGAACAGAGGGAGATGAGGAAGAAGACACAGGAGACACGACAGACCGGGTAAAAGGAAGGGGAACCCCAGACAGAGGACCAGGAGGAGGATTCTTCGGGAGAGAACCCAAAGGAACAGAGGAGGGGGCAGTGGGCGCATCAGGGTCCAAGGCCCGGAAACGGTTGTGAGTCTGAGGAAGGCGGGAAGGACGAGGAGAGGAAGAGCGCAACACGCGAGCATAAGAGATAAGGCGTATCGAGCATAAGGCGGGAGCCGGCGAACCTGGCGTCTCGCCTCAGGAAAAGATAAACGCTCCCGGTGCTTCAAGTTGAGGATGGCTGCCTCAAGCTTGTAATGGACACACGCACGGGAGAAGGCAGGATGGGCCTCACCGCAGTTGAGGCAACGAGCCTGGGGAGAAGTGCACTCCGACGTAGAGTGACCTTCGCCACCACACGAAGGACAGAGAGAGACAGTCCCGGAACAGAGGAGGGCACCATGCCCAAACCTCCAGCACTTGTTGCAGAGCCGAGGAGAAGGAATGTACTCCTGGACAGAGCACCTGGCACCAGCAAGAATGACAGAGGGTGGAAGGGTCCTACCATCAAAGGTAATCTTCACAACCCGGAGGGGTTGACGGCGACTACCACGAGGGGGACGAGTAAACGTGTCCACCTGGAGAATAGAATGGCCCTGGGCAGCAAGGATATGTCGAATATCGTCGTGGCAGTCGCGCAGGTCCTGAACACCGGTCGCAACATGGGGCGGGAGCAAAATAGTGCCAACACTGGCATTCAACTGAGCGTTCTTCGAGACCCGAACAGGGGTCTCGCCAAGGCAGGATAAGGCAGCCAAGCGGGAAGCAGCATCCTGAGAAGGAGCAGCAACGACACGTGTACTGAGACGAGTGGGGTTGAAAGTAATGGAGGCATCCACGGAATCAACGAGATGTCGATGGAGGGAGAAATCGTCAGGAGGTGCAGAATCAAGAGGGAGGAGATCAAAATATTTGGCCCACGAAGCGAGACCAAACAAGGCTTGATAGGTAGCAGAACTGGAAGGAATCGAGCGAGGGCGGCCGTGACGAGGACGGCGGTGAGAACCCCCAGAGAGAAAGGGGTTAAAAGGCGCAGTAGTTACAACTAGAGAAGGAGCCGCGCCAGGGGACGAGGTAGTCACCACTGGGGGCTTGGGGCTCGACCCAACCACAGAGGAGGGAGGGGAGCCAGGGGAAGGAGTCAGAGAGGCCAAAGGAGGAGCAAGGTCGGGGCCCAATGCAGCGGAGGCTACAGAGCCCGGTCTTCCAATACGGACCGACTCGGGGGCTTGGTCGCCCACCCCACGAGCCTGAGAAGGTAAACCAGAAGCAGCCGAAACAGGGGTTATCATCATGACAAAAAGAAGAATTCATTCATGAATGTGCCCCCACACCCACCATGGAACCACAATTAGAGGCAGGACACCCAACAAGAAGCTATCGCCGATCTTGCCGGGGCCTCCTAGGGGTGCGTCGTGAGTATACGCCCCACAAACGCCACCTTAAGAAACCGACAGTCCGTCGAGATCGGGTTCAGTGACGAAAGGGGGATTGACAATAAAAGGTTCCCCTCGCTCTCGACGTCGGGTACTACAGTTCTATGGGTGCAAGAGTATGCCTCCTCAAGCACCCGGGCGTCAAAATAGAAGAAGTCCAAGGGAAGAACCAGAACAAGCAAAAGGTCGGCAGGAAACGGCAAGCAGATAGGAGAAGAGGGGGGGAGAAAAATTAAACAGAAGGAAAAGGAAAAGATGCCCAGCAGAATTGGAGAGGACGGCAGCAGGAGCACAAGGCTAGAAAAGGACAGAGGACTGTCCCAAGGAGCATCACACTCCGACAGCCGCCCACTAAGCCCCCACACGGCGACAACGAGCTGAGCGGGGAGGGGGTAGGACAACTGTAGGCTTCACAACCATTAAGAGAGTGGAAACATTTTGTTGCTGTTTGGCGCTCTCGGCGAGTGATCTGAATAGTTTTTTATTTGGTGCTGATAGTCCTTATGCTTTGGCGGCATTTTATAGGTATGTTCTTATAGACAATTTTATTGCGAACACAGATTTAAATACGTGCGCCTTCAATTATTGTCAGGACAGTCAAAAGAGTGTACACTTTTTCGGTCTTACCGCGTAGGCGCGCGAACCGCCGAAAGCGCATTGGGTATGATTTTTTTTTGAACGCCGTGAGCGCGAAAGTGTTAAGATATGGGCACCACACAACAGCTGCATATTCTAGCTTTGGCCTAACAAAAGTCATGAACAATTTCTTTAGTATATCTCCATCCATGTATTTAAAAGCAATTCTGAAGTTAGAAAGCATAGCATAGGCTCCTTGCACAATATTCTTTATGTGGTCCTCAGGTGATAGTTTTCTATCTAGAACCACCCCTAGATCTCTTTCTTTATCAGAATTCTTTAAAGATTTCTCACATAATATATAGGTTGTGTGGGGTCTATGTTCTCCTATTCCACATTCCATAACATGACATTTATTAACATTAAATTCCATTTGCCAAGTGGTGCTCCATATACTTATTTTGTCCAGGTCTTCTTGAAGGGCATGACAATCATCTAAATTTCTTATCCTTCCTATTATCTTAGCATCATCAGCAAACATGTTCATATAATTCTGTATACCAACTGGTAGATCATTTATGTAAACAATAAACATTACTGGTGCAAGAACTGAACCCTGTGGTACTCCACTTGTGACATTTCTCCATTCCGATACATTGCCTCTGATTACTGCCCTCATTTTTCTATGTCAGAAAATTTTTCATCCATGTTAGAAGCTTACCTGTCACCCCTCCAATATTTTCCAGTTTCCAGAACAATCTCTTATGTGGAACTCTGTCGAAAGCCTTTTTTAGGTCCAGATAGATGCAGTCAACCCAACCATCTCTTTCCTGTACTATCTCTGTAGCTCGATCATAGAAACTGAGTAAATTCGATACACAGGATCTTCCAGATCGAAAACCATACTGTCTGTAGGATCTTCCAGATCGAAAACCATACTGTCTGTCTGATATTATATCATTTCTCTCCAGGTGTTCTACCCATTTAGTTTTGATTAGTTTTTCCAATACTTTCACTATTACACTTGTCAATGATACAGGTCTATAATTGATGGGGTCTTCCCTGCTGCCACTTTTGTAGATTGGAACTATGTTAGCCTGTTTCCACACGTCTGCTACGATTCCTGTACACAGGGATGCCTGAAAGATCAGGTGAAGTGGAATGCTGAGCTCAGATGCACATTCTCTCAGAACCCATGGTGAAACTCCATTTGGGCCAGCTGCTTTGTTCTTACTGAGCTCCTTTAGCATATTTTCCACTCCATCTCTAGACACCTCTATCCGCTCTATGTTGTGCTCTGGAATTCTTATTGTGTCTGGTTCTCTGAAGATTTCATTTTGTACAAACACACTTTGGAACTTTTCATTTAATGTTTCACACATTTCCTTTTCATTTTCTGTGAATCTGTTTCCCATTTTCAACCTCTGGATATTATCCTTTACCTGCAATTTGTTGTTTATGAATTTGTAGAATAGGCCCGGTTCTGTTTTACATTTATCCGCTATCACTTTTTCAAAATTTCTTTCTGCCTCTCTCCTTACTGCTGTATAGTTGTTTCTCGCATCTTTGTATCGCTGGTATGTTTGGGGGTTTGGCCTCTTCCTATACTGATTCCATTTTTATGTCTTTTGGTCTCTTGCCCTCTCACAATTTCTGTCGAACCAATCCTGTTTTCTGGCCCTGCATCTCTGTTTTGGCATGAATGTTTGTGTGCCTTCCTCGTATATTTTTAAAAATTTGGCATACATTTCATTTACTTTCCTGCCTAGCAACAATTCTATCCAATTACACTCATTAAAAATTTTTTGAAGTTCCCCATAGTTGCCTCTCTTTAAATCGAGTTTATCAACTGTTTCAATGTCCCCATTTTCTTCTAGATGATATCTTAAAGCATAATCAATGTCTAACAGGACATGATCACTCTTTCCCAAGGGAGGAAGGTACTGGATGTCAAATATCTCTTCTTCTTTCCTGGTGAATACTAGATCCAGTACTGACGGTACATCTCCTTCCCTCATGAAGGTCGGTGGGAGCCGGTCGGCCGAGCATGGGAGCCGGTCGGCCGAGCGGACAGCACGCTGGACTTGTGATCCTGTGGTCCTGGGTTCGATCCCAGGCGCCGGCGAGAAACAATGGGCAGAGTTTCTTTCACCCTATGCCCCTGTTACCTAGCAGTAAAATAGGTACCTGGGTGTTAGTCAGCTGTCACGGGCTGCTTCCTGGGGGTGGAGGCCTGGTCGAGGACCGGGCCGCGGGGACACTAAAGCCCCGAAATTATCTCAAGATAACCTCATTCTTGTGGCCTGCTTTATGTGTTGATACAAGAATGTCTCTAGAATGAGGTTCACAAATCTGCATGTCCAAAAGTCCTCCGTTCTTCCTTCATAGGCCACCCAGTCTATTGCTTTAAAGTTGAAGTCCCCCAGTATCAACAGTCGTGATTTATCTTTATCTGCTTGTACAATAATATCTCTCATGACCATTATGAGGCCCTCTCGTTTGTCATCCAGTTCTTCCTTTGTCCATGTGTTGCTTGCTGGTGGGCTGTAGGCATTTACAATTATCAGCTTATCATCCTGATTCCAGACCTGCAATGCCATTATGTCAATATCTCGAGGGTTTTCAAATATTAACTCTTTTACCTTCAGGTGTTTTTTCACCAGTACAGCCACTCCTCCTCCCTTCCTAGTTTTCCTGTCACGTCTCCAAACTGAGTAGCCTCTTGGGAATATGACTTCATTTATTATATTTCCTTCAAGTTTCAGCTCTGATAATGCAACAATATCTGGGACCCTAAGCTGGATTATATCTTGCAACTCCAAATTTTTTGACCTCACTCCATCTATGTTGGTATATACAATTTTCAGGAACATGTTCCCTTTTCCTTTGCTCTTTACTCCCCCTTCCACTACTGATCTTGTTGCTTTGTTTTTATGTACCATTTCACAAGCTTTCCAGTCCCTGTCACTTTGTAAAAAAAAGAATTTCTGTCTTCATTTCTATCCCCATTTAGACGTTTTGCCTCAATTAGGTTCATTTTCAGCTTTTCTCTGTCTTCCTTGGAGAGGTCTTGTCTTATTGACCAAAGTTTGCCAACCTCATCACTCTGCAGTTTCCTGGCATTTCTTAGCACTTCCATCATGTTTTTCACTCCATTAAACGTCACCCTTAAGGGGCGGTTCTTTTCTTTCTCATATTTTCCTATTCTTCTAAAATCACTGACATTTTTCTTTGAGCCTTCTCCTAAACCTACTATTTTCTCTATGATTTTCATCTCTTCTGCCGCTCGGTCCACCCTAGATGAAATTTCCTTCTCTAAACATCCAGTGTAATTACCTAAGTGTAGTTACAGGATGAGAGCTACGCTCGTGGTGTCCCATCTTCCCAGCACACTTTGTCATATAACGCTTTGAAACTACTGACGGTCTTGGCCTCCACCACCTTCTCACTTAACTTGTTCCAACCGTCTATCACTCTGTTTGCGAAAGTGAATTTTCTTATATTTCTTCGGCATCTGTGTTTAGCTAGTTTAAATCTATGACCTCTTGTGTGTGTGTGTGTGTGTGTGTGTGTGTGTAATTACCTAAGTGTAATTACCTAAGTGTAGTTACAGGATGAGAGCTACGCACGTGGTGTCCCGTCTTCCCAGCACTCTTTGTCATATAACGCTTTGAAACTACTGACGGTCTTGGCCTCCACGACCTTCTCACTTAACTTGTTCCAACCGTCTACCACTCTATTTGCGAAGGTGAATTTTCTTATATTTCTTCGGCATCTGTGTTTAGCTAGTTTAAATCTATGACCTCTTGTTCTTGAAGTGCCAGGTCTCAGGAAATCCTCCCTGTCGATTTTATCAATCCCTGTTACTATTTTGTATGTAGTGATCATATCACCTCTTTTTCTTCTGTCTTCTAGTTTTGGCATGTTCAATGCTTCCAACCTCTCCTCGTAGCTCTTGCCCTTCAGTTCTGGGAGCCACTTCGTAGCATGTCTTTGCACCTTTTCCAGTTTGTTGATGTGCTTCTTAAGATATGGGCACCACACAACAACTGCATATTCTAGCTTTGGCCTAACAAAAGTCATGAACAATTTCTTTAGTATATCGCCATCCATGTATTTAAATGCAATTCTGAAGTTAGAAAGCATCGCATAGGCTCCTTGCACAATATTCTTTATGTGGTCCTCAGGTGATAGTTTTCTATCTAGAACCACCCCTAGATCTCTTTCTTTATCAGAATTCTTTAAAGATTTCTCACATAATATATAGGTTGTATGGGGTCTATGTTCTCCTATTCCACATTCCATAACATGACATTTATTAACATTAAATTCCATTTGCCAGGTGGTGCTCCATATACTTATTTTGTCCAGGTCTTCTTGCAGGGCATGACAATCATCTAAATTTCTTATCCTTCCTATTGTCTTAGCATCATCAGCAAACATGTTCATATAATTCTGTATACCAACTGGTAGATCATTTATGTACACAATAAACATCACTGGTGCAAGAACTGAACCCTGTGGTACTCCACTTGTGACATTTCTCCATTCCGATACATTGCCTCTGATTACTGCCCTCATTTTTCTATCAGTCAGAAAATTTTTCATCCATGATAGAAGCTTACCTGTCACCCCTCCAATATTTTCCAGTTTCCAGAACAACCTCTTATGTGGAACTCTGTCAAAAGCTTTTTTTAGGTCCAGATAGATGCAGTCAACCCAACCATCTCTTTCCTGTAATATCTCTGTGGCTCGATCATAGAAACTGAGTAAATTCGATACACAGGATCTTCCAGATCGAAAACCATACTGTCTGTCTGATATTGTATCATTTCTCTCCAGGTGTTCTACCCATTTAGTTTTGATTAGCTTTTCCAATACTTTCACTATTACACTTGTCAATGATACAGGTCTATAATTGAGGGGGTCTTCCCTGCTGCCACTTTTGTAGATTGGAACTATGTTAGCCTGTTTCCACACGTCTGCTACGATTCCTGTACACAGGGATGCCTGAAAGATCAGGTGTGTAATTACCTAAGTGTAATTACCTAAGTGTAGTTACAGGATGAGAGCTACGCTCGTGGTGTCCCGTCTTCCCAGCACTCTTTGTCATATAACGCTTTGAAACTACTGACGGTCTTGGCCTCCACCACCTTCTCACTTAACTTGTTCCAACCGTCTACCACTCTATTTGCGAAGGTGAATTTTCTTATATTTCTTCGGCATCTGTGTTTAGCTAGTTTAAATCTATGACCTCTTGTTCTTGAAGTGCCAGGTCTCAGGAATCCTTCCCTGTCGATTTTATCAATTCCTGTTACTATTTTGTACGTAGTGATCATATCACCTCTTTTTCTTCTGTCTTCTAGTTTTGGCATGTTTAATGCTTCCAACCTCTCCTCGTAGCTCTTGCCCTTCAGTTCTGGGAGCCACTTCGTAGCATGTCTTTGCACCTTTTCCAGTTTGTTGATGTGCTTCTTAAGATATGGGCACCACACAACAACTGCATATTCTAGCTTTGGCCTAACAAAAGTCATGAACAATTTCTTTAGTATATCGCCATCCATGTATTTAAATGCAATTCTGAAGTTAGAAAGTATCGCATAGGCTCCTTGCACAATATTCTTTATGTGGTCCTCAGGTGATAGTTTTCTATCTAGAACCACCCCTAGATCTCTTTCTTTATCAGAATTCTTTAAAGATTTCTCACATAATATATAGGTTGTATGGGGTCTATGTTCTCCTATTCCACATTCCATAACATGACATTTATTAACATTAAATTCCATTTGCCAGGTGGTGCTCCATATACTTATTTTGTCCAGGTCTTCTTGCAGGGCATGACAATCATCTAAATTTCTTATCCTTCCTATTGTCTTAGCATCATCAGCAAACATGTTCATATAATTCTGTATACCAACTGGTAGATCATTTATGTACACAATAAACATCACTGGTGCAAGAACTGAACCCTGTGGTACTCCACTTGTGACATTTCTCCATTCCGATACATTGCCTCTGATTACTGCCCTCATTTTTCTATCAGTCAGAAAATTTTTCATCCATGATAGAAGCTTACCTGTCACCCCTCCAATATTTTCCAGTTTCCAGAACAACCTCTTATGTGGAACTCTGTCAAAAGCTTTTTTTAGGTCCAGATAGATGCAGTCAACCCAACCATCTCTTTCCTGTAATATCTCTGTGGCTCGATCATAGAAACTGAGTAAATTCGATACACAGGATCTTCCAGATCGAAAACCATACTGTCTGTCTGATATTGTATCATTTCTCTCCAGGTGTTCTACCCATTTAGTTTTGATTAGCTTTTCCAATACTTTCACTATTACACTTGTCAATGATACAGGTCTATAATTGAGGGGGTCTTCCCTGCTGCCACTTTTGTAGATTGGAACTATGTTAGCCTGTTTCCACACGTCTGCTACGATTCCTGTACACAGGGATGCCTGAAAGATCAGGTGTGTAATTACCTAAGTGTAATTACCTAAGTGTAGTTACAGGATGAGAGCTACGCTCGTGGTGTCCCGTCTTCCCAGCACTCTTTGTCATATAACGCTTTGAAACTACTGACGGTCTTGGCCTCCACCACCTTCTCACTTAACTTGTTCCAACCGTCTACCACTCTATTTGCGAAGGTGAATTTTCTTATATTTCTTCGGCATCTGTGTTTAGCTAGTTTAAATCTATGACCTCTTGTTCTTGAAGTGCCAGGTCTCAGGAATCCTTCCCTGTCGATTTTATCAATTCCTGTTACTATTTTGTACGTAGTGATCATATCACCTCTTTTTCTTCTGTCTTCTAGTTTTGGCATGTTTAATGCTTCCAACCTCTCCTCGTAGCTCTTGCCCTTCAGTTCTGGGAGCCACTTCGTAGCATGTCTTTGCACCTTTTCCAGTTTGTTGATGTGCTTC
Organism: Procambarus clarkii; assembly: GCF_040958095.1. Classification (NCBI taxonomy): domain Eukaryota; kingdom Metazoa; phylum Arthropoda; class Malacostraca; order Decapoda; family Cambaridae; genus Procambarus; species Procambarus clarkii. Next base: position 20,485,073 of record NC_091154.1, read on the forward strand.
TTAAGATATGGGCACCACACAACAACTGCATATTCTAGCTTTGGCCTAACAAAAGTCATGAACAATTTCTTTAGTATATCGCCATCCATGTATTTAAATGCAATTCTGAAGTTAGAAAGTATCGCATAGGCTCCTTGCACAATATTCTTTATGTGGTCCTCAGGTGATAGTTTTCTATCTAGAACCACCCCTAGATCTCTTTCTTTATCAGAATTCTTTAAAGATTTCTCACATAATATATAGGTTGTATGGGGTCTATGTTCTCCTATTCCACATTCCATAACATGACATTTATTAACATTAAATTCCATTTGCCAGATGGTGCTCCATATACTTATTTTGTCCAGGTCTTCTTGAAGGGCATGACAATCATCTAAATTTCTTATCCTTCCTATTATCTTAGCATCATCAGCAAACATGTTCATATAATTCTGTATACCAACTGGTAGATCATTTATGTACACAATAAACATCACTGGTGCAAGAACTGAACCCTGTGGTACTCCACTTGTGACATTTCTCCATTCCGATACATTGCCTCTGATTACTGCCCTCATTTTTCTATCAGTCAGAAAATTTTTCATCCATGATAGAAGCTTACCTGTCACCCCTCCAATATTTTCCAGTTTCCAGAACAACCTCTTATGTGGAACTCTGTCGAAAGCCTTTTTTAGGTCCAGATATATGCAGTCAACCCAGCCATCTCTTTCCTGTAATATCTCTGTGGCCCGATCATAGAAACTGAGTAAATTCGATACACAGGATCTTCCTGATCGAAAACCATACTGTCTGTCTGATATTATATCATTTCTCTCCAGGTGTTCTACCCATTTAGTTTTGATTAGCTTTTCCAATACTTTCACTATTACACTTGTCAATGATACAGGTCTATAATTGAGGGGGTCTTCCCTGCTGTCACTTTTGTAGATTGGAACTATGTTAGCCTGTTTCCACACGTCTGCTACGATTCCTGTACACAGGGATGCCTGAAAGATCAGGTGAAGTGGAATGCTGAGCTCAGATGCACATTCTCTCAGAACCCATGGTGAAACGCCATCTGGGCCAGCTGCTTTGTTCCTCCCGAGCTCCTTTAGCATATTTTCCACTTCAACTCTAGACACCTCTATCCGCTCTATGTTGTTCTCTGGAATTCTTATTGTGTCTGGTTCTCTGAAGATTTCATTTTGTACAAACACACTTTGGAACTTTTCATTTAATGTTTCACACATTTCCTTTTCATTTTCCGTGAATCTGTTTCCCATTTTCAACCTCTGGATATTATCCTTTACCTGCCATTTGTTGTTTATGAATTTGTAGAATAGGCCCGGTTCTGTTTTACATTTATCTGCTATCCCTTTTTCAAAATTTCTTTCTGCCTCTCTCCTTACTGCTGTATAATTGTTTCTCGCATCTTTGTATCGCTGGTATGTTTGGGGGTTTGGCCTCTTCCTATACTGATTCCATTTTTGTGTCTTTTGGTCTCTTGCCCTCTCACAATTTCTGTCGAACCAATCCTGTTTTCTGGTCCTGCATCTCTGTTTTGGTATGAATGTTTGTGTGCCTTCCTCGTATAGTTTTAAAAATTTGGCATACATTTCATTTACTTCCCTGCCTAGCAACAATTCTGTCCAATTACACTCATTAAAAAAATTTCGAAGTTCCCCATAGTTGCCTCTCTTTAAATCGAGTTTATCAACTGTTTCAATGTCCCCATTTTCTTCTAGATGATATCTTAAAGCATATTTAATGTCTAACAGGACGTGATCACTCTTTCCCAAGGGAGGAAGGTACTGGATGTCAAAAATCTCTTCTTCTATCCTGGTGAATACTAGATCCAGTACTGACGGTACATCTCCTTCCCTCATTCTTGTGGCTTGCTTTATGTGTTGATACAAGAATGTCTCCAGAATGAGGTTCACAAATCTGCATGTCCAAAAGTCCTCCGTTCTTGCTTCATAGGCCTCCCAGTCTATTGCTTTAAAGTTGAAGTCCCCCAGTATCAACAGTCGTGATTTATCTTTATCTGCTTGTACAATAATATCTCTCATGACCATTATGAGGCCCTCTCGTTTGTCATCCAGTTCTTCCTTTGTCCATGTGTTGCTTGCTGGTGGGCTGTAGGCATTTACAATTATCAGCTTATCATCCTGATTCCAGACCTGCAATGCCATTATGTCAATATCTCGAGGGTTTTCAAATATTAACTCTTTTACCTTCAGGTGTTTTTTCACCAGTACAGCCACTCCTCCTCCCTTCCTAGTTTTCCTGTCACGTCTCCAAACTGAGTAGCCTCTTGGGAATATGACTTCATTTATTATATTTCCTTCAAGTTTCGTTTCTGATAATGCAACAATATCTGGGACCCTAAGCTGGATTATATCTTGCAACTCCAAAGTTTTTGACCTCACTCCATCTATGTTGGTATATACAATTTTCAGGAACATGTTCCCTTTTCCTTTGCTCTTTACTCCCCCTTCCACTACTGATCTTGTTGCTTTGTGTGTGTGTGTGTGTGTGTGTGTGTGTGTGTGTGTGTGTGTGTGTGTGTGTGTGTGTAATTACCTAAGTGTAGTTACAGGATGAGAGCTACGCTCGTGGTGTCCCGTCTTCCCAGCACTCTTTGTCATATAACGCTTTGAAACTACTGACGGTCTTGGCCTCCACCACCTTCTCACTTAACTTGTTCCAACCGTCTACCACTCTATTTGCGAAGGTGAATTTTCTTATATTTCTTCGGCATCTGTGTTTAGCTAGTTTAAATCTATGGCCTCTTGTTCTTGAAGTTCCAGGTCTCAGGAAGTCTTCCCTGTCGATTTTATCAATTCCTGTTACTATTTTGTACGTAGTGATCATATCACCTCTTTTTCTTCTGTCTTCTAGTTTTGGCATATTTAATGCTTCTAACCTCTCCTCGTAGCTCTTGCCCTTCAATTCTGGGAGCCACTTAGTAGCATGTCTTTGCACCTTTTCCAGTTTGTTGATGTGCTTCTTAAGATATGGGCACCACACAACAGCTGCATATTCTAGCTTTGGCCTAACAAAAGTCATGAACAATTTCTTTAGTATATCGCCATCCATGTATTTAAATGCAATTCTGAAGTTAGAAAGCATTGCATAGGCTCCTTGCACAATATTCTTAATGTGGTCCTCAGGTGATAGTTTTCTATCTAGAACCACTCCTAGATCTCTTTCTTTATCAGAATTCTTTAAAGATTTCTCATGAAATCTGTAATTACCTAAGTGTAGTTACAGGATGAGAGCTACGCTCGTGGTGTCCCGTCTTCCCAGCACTCTTTGTCATATAACGCTTTGAAACTACTGACGGTCTTGGCCTCCACCACCTTCTCACTTAACTTGTTCCAACCGTCTACCACTCTATTTGCGAAGGTGAATTTTCTTATATTTCTTCGGCATCTGTGTTTAGCTAGTTTAAATCTATGGCCTCTTGTTCTTGAAGTTCCAGGTCTCAGGAAGTCTTCCCTGTCGATTTTATCAATTCCTGTTACTATTTTGTACGTAGTGATCATATCACCTCTTTTTCTTCTGTCTTCTAGTTTTGGCATATTTAATGCTTCTAACCTCTCCTCGTAGCTCTTGCCCTTCAATTCTGGGAGCCACTTAGTAGCATGTCTTTGCACCTTTTCCAGTTTGTTGATGTGCTTCTTAAGATATGGGCACCACACAACAGCTGCATATTCTAGCTTTGGCCTAACAAAAGTCATGAACAATTTCTTTAGTATATCGCCATCCATGTATTTAAATGCAATTCTGAAGTTAGAAAGCATTGCATAGGCTCCTTGCACAATATTCTTAATGTGGTCCTCAGGTGATAGTTTTCTATCTAGAACCACTCCTAGATCTCTTTCTTTATCAGAATTCTTTAAAGATTTCTCATGAAATCTGTAATTACCTAAGTGTAGTTACAGGATGAGAGCTACGCTCGTGGTGTCCCGTCTTCCCAGCACTCTTTGTCATATAACGCTTTGAAACTACTGACGGTCTTGGCCTCCACCACCTTCTCACTTAACTTGTTCCAACCGTCTACCACTCTATTTGCGAAGGTGAATTTTCTTATATTTCTTCGGCATCTGTGTTTAGCTAGTTTAAATCTATGGCCTCTTGTTCTTGAAGTTCCAGGTCTCAGGAAGTCTTCCCTGTCGATTTTATCAATTCCTGTTACTATTTTGTACGTAGTGATCATATCACCTCTTTTTCTTCTGTCTTCTAGTTTTGGCATATTTAATGCTTCTAACCTCTCCTCGTAGCTCTTGCCCTTCAATTCTGGGAGCCACTTAGTAGCATGTCTTTGCACCTTTTCCAGTTTGTTGATGTGCTTCTTAAGATATGGGCACCACACAACAGCTGCATATTCTAGCTTTGGCCTAACAAAAGTCATGAACAATTTCTTTAGTATATCGCCATCCATGTATTTAAATGCAATTCTGAAGTTAGAAAGCATTGCATAGGCTCCTTGCACAATATTCTTAATGTGGTCCTCAGGTGATAGTTTTCTATCTAGAACCACTCCTAGATCTCTTTCTTTATCAGAATTCTTTAAAGATTTCTCATGAAATCTGTAATTACCTAAGTGTAGTTACAGGATGAGAGCTACGCTCGTGGTGTCCCGTCTTCCCAGCACTCTTTGTCATATAACGCTTTGAAACTACTGACGGTCTTGGCCTCCACCACCTTCTCACTTAACTTGTTCCAACCGTCTACCACTCTATTTGCGAAGGTGAATTTTCTTATATTTCTTCGGCATCTGTGTTTAGCTAGTTTAAATCTATGACCTCTTGTTCTTGAAGTGCCAGGTCTCAGGAATCCTTCCCTGTCGATTTTATCAATTCCTGTTACTATTTTGTACGTAGTGATCATATCACCTCTTTTTCTTCTGTCTTCTAGTTTTGGCATATTTAATGCTTCTAACCTCTCCTCGTAGCTCTTGCCCTTCAGTTCTGGGAGCCACTTCGTAGCATGTCTTTGCACCTTTTCCAGTTTGTTGATGTGCTTCTTAAGATATGGGCACCACACAACAGCTGCATATTCTAGCTTTGGCCTAACAAAAGTCATGAACAATTTCTTTAGTATATCGCCATCCATGTATTTAAATGCAATTCTGAAGTTAGAAAGCATAGCATAGGCTCCTTGCACAATATTCTTTATGTGGTCCTCAGGTGATAGTTTTCTATCTAGAAACACTCCTAGATCTCTTTCTTTATCAGAATTCTTTAAAGATTTCTCACATAATATATAGGTTGTGTGGGGTCTATGTTCTCCTATTCCACATTCCATAACATGACATTTATTAACATTAAATTCCATTTGCCAAGTGGTGCTCCATATACTTATTTTGTCCAGGTCTTCTTGAAGGGCATGACAGTCATCTAAATTTCTTATCCTTCCTATTATCTTAGCATCATCAGCAAACATGTTCATATAATTCTGTATACCAACTGGTAGATCATTTATGTACACAATAAACATCACTGGTGCAAGAACTGAACCCTGTGGTACTCCACTTGTGACATTTCTCCATTCCGATACATTGCCTCTGATTACTGCCCTCATTTTTCTATCAGTCAGAAAATTTTTCATCCATGATAGAAGCTTACCTGTCACCCCTCCAATATTTTCCAGTTTCCAGAACAACCTCTTATGTGGAACTCTGTCGAAAGCCTTTTTTAGGTCCAGATAGATGCAGTCAACCCAACCATCTCTTTCCTGTAATATCTCTGTGGCTCGATCATAGAAACTGAGTAAATTCGATACACAGGATCTTCCAGATCGAAAACCATACTGTCTGTCTGATATTATATCATTTCTCTCTAGGTGTTCTACCCATTTAGTTTTGATTAGTTTTTCCAATACTTTCACTATTACACTTGTCAATGATACAGGTCTATAATTGAGGGGGTCTTCCCTGCTGCCACTTTTGTAGATTGGAACTATGTTAGCCTGTTTCCACCCGTCTGCTACGATTCCTGTACACAGGGATGCCTGAAAGATCAGGTGAAGTGGAATGCTGAGCTCAGATGCACATTCTCTCAGAACCCATGGTGAAACGCTATCTGGGCCAGCTGCTTTGTTCTTACCGAGCTCCTTGAGCATTTTTTCCACTTCGTCTCTAGACACCTCTATGTGTTCTATGTTGTTCTCTGGAATTCTTATTGTATCTGGTTCCCTAAAGATTTCATTTTGTACAAACACACTTTGGAACTTTTCGTTTAGTGTTTCACACATTTCCTTTTCATTTTCCGTGAATCTGTTTCCCATTTTCAACCTCTGGATATTATCCTTTACCTGCAATTTGTTGTTTATGAATTTGTAGAATAGGCCCGGTTCTGTTTTACATTTATCTGCTATCCCTTTTTCAAAATTTCTTTCTGCCTCTCTCCTTACTGCTGTATAGTTGTTTCTCGCATCTTTGTATTGCTGGTATGTTTGGGGGTTTGGCCTCTTCCTATACTGATTCCATTTTTGTGTCTTTTGGTCTCTTGCCCTCTCACAATTTCTGTTGAACCAATCCTGTTTTCTGGCCCTGCATCTCTGTTTTGGTATGAATGTTTGTGTGCCTTCCTCGTATAGTTTTAAAAATTTGGCATACATTTCATTTACTTCCCTGACTAGCAACAATTCTGTCCAATTACACTCATTAAAAAAATTTCGAAGTTCCCCATAGTTGCCTCTCCTTAAATCGAGTTTATCAACTGTTTCAATGTCCCCATTTTCTTCTAGATGATATCTTAAAGCATATTTAATGTCTAACAGGACGTGATCACTCTTTCCCAAGGGAGGAAGGTACTGGATGTCAAAAATCTCTTCTTCTTTCCTGGTGAATACTAGATCCAGTACTGACGGTATATCTCCTTCCCTCATTCTTGTGGCTTGCTTTATGTGTTGATACAAGAATGTCTCCAGAATGAGGTTCACAAATCTGCATGTCCAAAAGTCCTCCGTTCTTGCTTCATAGGTCTCCCAGTCTATTGCTCTAAAGTTGAAGTCCCCCAGTATCAACAGTCGTGATTTATCTTTATCTGCTTGTACAATAATATCTCTCATGACCATTATGAGGCCCTCTCGTTTGTCATCCAGTTCTTCCTTTGTCCACGTGTTGCTTGCTGGTGGGCTGTAGGCATTTACAATTATCAGGTTATCATCCTGATTCCAGACCTGCAATGCCATTATGTCAATATCTCGAGGGTTTTCAAATATTAACTCTTTTACCTTCAGGTGTTTTTTCACCAGTACAGCCACTCCTCCTCCCTTCCTAGTTTTCCTGTCACGTCTCCAAACTGAGTAGCCTCTTGGGAATATGACTTCATTTATTATATTTCCTTCAAGTTTCGTTTCTGATAATGCAACAATATCTGGGACCCTAAGCTGGATTATATCTTGCAACTCCAAAGTTTTTGACCTCACTCCATCTATGTTGGTATATACAATTTTCAGGAACATGTTCCCTTTTCCTTTGCTCTTTACTCCCCCTTCCACTACTGATCTTGTTGCTTTGTTTTTATGTACCATTTCACAAGCTTTCCAGTCCCTGTCACTTTGTAAAAAAAAGAATTTCTGTCTTCTTCATTTCTATCCCCATTTAGCCGTTTTGCCTCAATTAAGTTCATTTTCAGCTTTTCTCTGTCTTCCTTGGAGAGGTCTTGTCTTATTGACCAAGATTTGCCAACCTCATCACTCTGCAGTTTCCTGGCATTTCTTAGCACTTCCATCATGTTTTTCACTCCATTAAAGGTCACCCTTAAGGGGCGGTTCTTTTCTTTCTCATATTTTCCTATTCTTCTAAAATCACTGACATTTTCCTTTGAGCCTTCTCCTAAACCTACTATTTTCTCTATGATTTTCATCTCTTCTGCCGCTCGGTCCACCCTAGATGAAATTTCCTTCTCTAAACATCCAAAAATGATTATGGACTTAGTTCTATCTGCAGTGTTTTGTACCAGTTTACTGTTGGTAACCAGTTCTTTCCTAATTGCTTGCCTAATTTCTGCTTCTTGTTGGTCATTTCTGGTTTTGACTTCCGAACACACTTCTTTGATAGTCTCTTTCTCTTTTACAACTTCAGCATATGTCGCTTTTATTTCTTCTTTATACTTTTCTAGTTCTTTATTCACCTCCTCTATGTGAGTTGTCAGTGAAGTTTCCAGTTGGAGATCCTTACCTAACTCTATGTTAGCCCTTAGGCTTGCTTGGAGTTGTTCACCATATGAGTCTATCTTCTTGTTTATTTCTTCAAAGTCACCACACTTCACTTTCCATGCCTCATTTTCTTTCACTAGTTCCTTGATTTGCTCCTCCTGATTTGTTACCTTGTCTGTTAATGCAGTAATAATCTTACCTTGTTGAAGCATACTCCCTTTTAGAGTGCAAAGCTCACTCAAAGCTGTGTGTGTGTGTGTGTGTGTGTGTGTGTGTGTGTGTGTGTGTGTGTGTGTGTGTGTGTGTGTGTGTGTATGTATTATATATATATATAATATATATATATATATATATAATATATATATATATATATATATAATATATATATATATATATATATATATATATATATATATATATATATATATTATTAAATATTACCGAAAAAGTAAGATTAATAATTCTAACATGAATTTTCTCAATCTTTCGTACATTTCTTTTCACTGTTGGAGGTAAATCAAAAATCAATTCTCCAAAATTCATTTTTATTTCTAGTCTGACGCGACACGAGCGCGTTTCGTAAAACTTATTACATTTTCAAAGACTTTAGTTCACAAATACACAACTGAATAGAACTTACGCATCTCCGATTTTATATCTACATTTGAGTGAGGTGGAAGGGGTGATGTGGCATTAACACAAGACAGAACAAGATGTGGCATTAATAGGGTATTAATTTCATCAACACTAGACAGAACAAGAAGTGGTATTAATAGGGTATTAATTTCATCAACACAAGACAGAACACGAAACAATGGATATTGAATAGAAGTGTTTGTAGAAAGCCTATTGGTCCATATTTCTTGATGCTTCTATATTGGAGCGGAGTCTTGAGGTGGGTAGAACTCCTCTCTACATCCATCCCTCCTTCCATCACTCCCTCTCTCTTTCCATTCCTCCCTCCCTCCTTCCATTCCTCCCTCCCTCCTTCCATCCCTCCCTCCCTCCTTCCCTTCCTCTCTCCATCCATCCATCCCACCCTCCCTCCCTCCATCCTTCCCTCCCTCCCTCCCTCCCTCCCTCCTTCCCTCTCTCCATCCATCCATCCATCCATCCCTCCCTCCCTCCATCCTTCCTGCTTGTTACCTGGTTGATGGGGTTCTGGGAGTTCTTCTACTCCCCAAGCCCGGCCCGAGGCCAGGCTCGACTTGTGACAGTTTGGTCCACCAGGCTGTTGCTTGGAGTGGACCGCAGGCACACATACCCACCACAGCCCGGCCGATCTGGAACTTCTCTTAGAAAACAGTCCAGTTTTCTCTTGAAGATGTCCACGGTTATTCTGGCAATATTTCTTATAGTCGCTGGGAGGACGTTGAACAACTGCGGACCTCTGATGTTTATACAGTGTTCTCTGATTGTGCCTATGGCACCTCTGCTCTTCACTGGTTCAATCTTGCATTTTCTTCCATATCGTTCAATCCAGTACGTTGTTATTTTACTGTGTAGATTTGGGACTTGTCCTTCCAGTATTTTCCATGTGTTTATTATTTGGTATCTCTCTCGTCTCCTTTCTAGAGAGTACATTTGGAGAGCTTTGAGACGATCCCAATAATTTAGGTGTTTTATCTCGTCTATGCGTGCCGTATATGTTCTCTGTATTCCCTCTATTTCAGCAATCTCTCCTGCTCTGAAGGAGGAAGTGAGTACTGAGCAGTACTGTACTTGAGACGGGACAACACAAGTGACTTGAAGAGTACAACCATTGTGGTGGGATCCCTGGATTTGAAAGTTCTCGTAATCCATCTGATCATTTTTCTGGCTGACGCAATATTTGCTTGGTTATGCTCCCTAAACATTAGATCGTCGGACATCATTATTCCCAAATCGTTGACATGCTGTTTTTCTACTATGGGAAGATTCGATTGTGTTTTTTACCTTGTATTATGTTTCAGATCCTCATTTTTGCTGTACCTGAGTACCTGAAATTTATCACTGTTAAACATCATGTTATTTTCTGCTGCCCAATTGAAAACTTGAAAATTGCCTAGGATGACACGAAGCTGTGACGTGTATTTTTGTCTATATCTGATATGAGAATAAGGAACATCAGTGGTGCAAGGACTGTACCTTGAGGTACAGAGCTTTCAACATCGCTTGCACTCGATTTTATTTGATTGACTGTTACTCTTTGTGTTCTGTTCGACAGGAAATTGAGTATCCAGCTTCCTACTTTTCTAGTTATTCCCACTGACCTCATTTTGTGTGCTATCACCCCATGGTCACATTTGTCGAACGCCTTTGCAAAGTCTGTGTATACAACATATGCATTTTGCTTATCTTCTAGAGCTTCTGTGATTTTGTCATAGTGGTTGAGTAACTGTGACAGACAGGATCTTCCTGCTGTAAATTCATGTTGTCCTGGGTTGTGCAACTCATTGTTTTCCATAAAACTAGAAATTTGGTTCCTAATCACTCTCTCAAACACTTTTATTATGTGTGATGTTAGTGCAACTGGCCTATAATTTTTTGCCAAGGCTTTACTGCCCCCCTTGTACAACGGAGCTATATCTGCAGATTTAAGTGCTGCTGGTATCTCCCCTGTATCTAGGCTCTTGCTCCATATTCCGCCAAGTGCTCTCACTACGGGTACTTTACATTTCTTTATGAATATTGAATTCCATGAGTCAGGCCCAGGAGCTGAGTGCATAGACCTACTGTCAATTTCTCTTTCAAAGTCTTCCGAGTTTGTGGTAATATCTGTTATATTATCTGCAGCTTGAATGTCATTCATAAAGAAGCTGTCTGGGTAATCAACTTTCATGTTGTTTATTGGTGTGCTAAACATAGCCTCATACTGGCGTCTTAGAATTTCACTAATCTCTTTGTTGTCCTCTGTGTACATACCTTCATTTGTAATTAACGGTCCAATACTGGTCGAGGTTTTTGATTTTGATTTTGCGTATGTGAAAAAGTATTTCGGATTTTTCTTTATCTCTTGTATAACTTTCTGTTCCAATTCCATTTCCTCAGACTCATATGATCGCTTCAACGTTTGTTCTATTTCTTCAATCTCCCTGCTTAGGCTTATTTTCCTTGCTTGTGATAGTTGTGTCTGCCGAAGCATTTCCGTTATTTTTTTCCTTCTCCTGTACAGTCGTCTGCGTTCTCTTTCTAAAGTGGTCCTCTTTCTGCCCCTCCTCACAGGCTCGTGCTTCAAGCAGACCTTGTAAGCTTCAGCTGTCAGTTGAGCTATTCCCTTTGTGGGAGTTTTGTCGCTTAAGACCGTCTCCCATTGAATAGTTGCAAGGTCTACATTTATTTTTTCCCAGTCAATCCTCTTATTGTTGAAATTGAATTGATTGAATATTCCTTCTCGCTTGTTGGGTCTCTTAGACCTACTACCGTTATTTATGCTAGTTCGCACTTCAATGAGTTTATGGTCTGAGTATGAAGTATCTGAGATTGTAATGTCTCTGATTAGTTCATCAATGTTTGTGAATAACAAGTCTAGTGTGTTTTTGTTCCTAGTTGGTTCTGTAATCTGTTGATTGAGTGAGAATTTGTCACAGAATCTCAAAAGTTCTCTGACCTGTGGTTGGTTATTTCCTGGGTCATTCCCTGCTATGATATTTGTCTTTGCCATTCTCCATCTTAGACTCGGTAAATTGAAATCTCCAAGGAAGATAATATCTGGAGCTGGGTATTCTAGGTTATCAAGTATGTTTTCAATTTTGTGCATCTGCTCTGTGAATTCCTCAACCGTTGTATCTGGCAGTTTATATATTAGAATAATAATTGGGTTTAGTTTCTCTACCTTAACCCTCAAATTGCGCATCGCATCATATGATGCTTTGACCGACTTGCAGTAAATTGTGCATCGCATCATATGATGCTTTGGAGTACTACGCAAGATTTCAACGGCCCGCGGATACACGGGGTTCACCACACCTTCATCAGGGCTCTTGTAAACAGACGCCATTTAAAAAAAAAAAATCGTGGGCCAAATTCCCGGGTGTTAGGGGCCTCAGTATTGAGTGAGCTACCAAGCATGACATATCCAGCATGAGCTCACAGCACTGCTGTTTAGCTTGTGACCACAGCATCGCCTAAAAATGCCATAATATACTTGTTCATGCTATTATGTAGCGATGATATTATTACAGAAGACCCCTGACTGTGATACAACTGACCAGGGTTCTGATAATTGCAGGATTGTGGTGATATTTAGCGCTGTGCTCCATGGAGAGAGGAGTAATGCTGTGGGAGGGATGGCAGTGGCGTTGTCTCCTGACTGTGTGTGGCCACCTTTTATTGACTGCACTCACGATACCAGCTTAGTGGTTATATATAGCGTCTGTATATAGTGAATAAAAGCAAAAACAGTATTGTGGGAGGAGAATAGACCTGTAGGAGAAAATTCTGTTAAAGTGCCAGATTTTCGAAAAGCTGATTTTAATAGCCTAAGAATTTTTTGGGTCAAATAGATTGGAAAGTCTTGGGTATGGGGTGTGGGCCGGTCTTGGAGCGAGACATGAACCCAGCGACAGGTGACGTAAAAGGGGATTTCGATGTGGATTTAATATATAACTTATTTAAGAATATTCTAAACAAAGCACAGGAACGTAGTATACCATACAAATTGAATAGATCGAATACTAATGACCCAAAGTGGATAACAAATAATTTAAAGAACCTTATAGGTAAAAAGAGAGCTTGGTACAAAAGGATTAAGAATGGGGAAGTCAGTTTACAACAGGAATTCATACAACTGGTTAGAAATGTTAAAAAAGAGATTAGGAAAGCAAAAAGAAACTATGAAGTTCGCATAGCAGAGCAAGCAAAGTCAAATCCTAAAGGGATTTTTCAGTTATATCAAACTAAGACTAGGGAAAGGATAGGTCCATTAAAATCTGAGACAGGTCAAATAACGGATAATGACAAGGAGATGAGTAGTATTTTTAACAAATATTTTATATCTGTATTTACTAAAGAAGAACTTAACAATATGCCTTCAGCCGAACAAGTCTATGTAGGTGGGGATGAGGACAGGTTGACTAGTTTAGCAGTTACCAGGGAGGATGTAATTAAACAATTAGAAAAACTAAAACCAAACAAATCCCCAGGGCCGGATGAAGTGTTTGCCAGGGTGCTTAAAGAATGCAAAGAGGAGCTTTCCGAGCCACTGTCTACCATATTTAATAAATCAATAGAGTCAGGCAGAGTGCCAGAGTCATGGAAAGTAGCTAATGTGGTACCAATTTTTAAGAAAGGAGATAGATCACTTGCGTCAAACTATCGGCCAATTAGCCTAACGTCTATTGTGGGAAAGTTACTTGAATTAATAATTGCAAATACAATTCGTCTCCATCTTGAAAAACATAAATTAATAAATGAGTCGCAACATGGTTTTACAAATGGCTGTTCATGTTTAACAAATTTGCTAACTTTTTATTCCAGCATAGTTGAGGCAGTTGATAGTGGTAAGGATTGTAATGTTGTGTACCTTGACTTTAGCAAAGCTTTTGATACAGAGCCACATGAAAGACTAATTAAAAAAATAGAAGCTCATGGTATTGGGGGTGCTATATTAACTTGGATTAGGGCATGGCTATTCCAAAGGAAACAGAGAGTTAGTATAAATGGGGTTAAGTCAGAGTGGGATAATGTTGTTAGTGGAGTACCTCAGGGCTCTGTCCTGGGACCTCTGTTGTTTATAATATATATAAATGATTTAGATTCAGGTTTGAGTAGCAACATTTGCAAATTTGCCGATGATACGAAAATCGGTAGGGAAATTAATTCGGAGGAGGACTCACTATCACTTCAAGTTGATCTAGATAGGGTTTTGAAATGGTCAAAGGATTGGCAAATGCAGTTTAATGCTGATAAATGTAAAGTTCTGAGGCTAGGTAATGATGATAGAGTTACAAGATACGAGCTAGATGGTGTTGAGATTGCGAAGTCGGATTGCTAAAGGGATCTGGGAGTTATGATTAGTAAGAATTTAAAACAAAAGGATCAATGCATGAATGTTCGTAATAAGGCGAATAGGACACTGGGATTTATTAATCGAAGCGTTAGTAACAAGACACCTGGTGTGGTTCTCAAGCTATATATTGCTCTGGTTAGGCCCCATTTAGATTATGCAGTTCAGTTTTGGTCACCGTATTATAGAATGGATATAAATTCACTTGAACGTGTCCAACGTAGGATGACTAAGTTAATTCCCCAAATTAGAAATCTTTCATATGAAGAAAGATTAACAAAGCTTAAGTTGCATTCACTGGAAAGCCGAAGAGTTAGGGGTGACATGATAGAGGTTTACAAGTGGATGAATGGACATAACAGGGGGGGATATTAATAGGGTATCAAAAATATCAACACAAGACAGAACACGAAACAATGGGTATAAATTGGATAAGTTTAGATTTAGGAAAGACTTGGGTAAATACTGGTTCAGTAACAGGGTTGTTGATTTGTGGAACCAATTGCCGCGTAACGTGGTGGAGGTGGGGTCCCTCGATTGTTTCAAGTGCGGGTTGGACAAGTATATGAGTGGGATTGGGTGGTTATAGATAGGAGCTGCCTCGTATGGGCCAATAGGCCTTCTGCAGTTACCTTTGTTCTTATGTTCTTATGTTCTTAATTTATTCCTTGACTTTGGCTTTAACCCTTTAACTGCGCAACGTGCCTGCAGGCCCAGGCTTCGGGTGAGCAACGTGCCTCCAGGTGTTTTTATTTTTCACATTCCATTCAAAACTCCCGCGGATACATGGGGTTCACATCAGCTTCCTCAGGGCTCTTGTAAACAGACGCCATCTTTAAAAAAAATCATGGTCCACATTGCCGGGTGTCAGAGCCTCAGTAGTGAGTGAGCAACCAAGACTGGCGCTCGCAGCATGAGCGCACAGCTCTGCTGTTCAGCGTGTGACCACAGCATCGCCTAATAATGTCAAAATATATATATAACCTGTATTATTTAGCCGTGATAGTATTATAGAAGAGCCTGAGTGGGATAATGACTGGGTACAATGTTCAAATATCAGTGATTCAATGCTGTTCACGATGTTCACAGTGCTAGCCACAGCACCGCAGCATTATTTCGCCCATCTAGGAATATTCAAACAACTTCTTAGGTTCCTTTTCAAAATAAACTTATGGTCAATTATTCATTTACAGTAATTAGTGACCAGGATTGGCCCATACGAGGCAGCTGCTATTGGCCCATACGAGGCAGCTGCTAGTGGCCCATACGAGGCAGCTGCTAGTGGCCCATACGAGGCAACTGCTAGTGGCCCATACGAGGCAGCTGCTAGTGGCCCATACGAGGCAGCTGCTAGTGGCCCATACGAGGCAGCTGCTAGTGGCCCATACGAGGCAGCTGCTAGTGGCCCATACGAGGCAGCTGCTAGTGGCCCATACGAGGCAGCTGCTAGTGGTCCATACGAGGCAGCTGCTAGTGGCCCATAAGAGGCAGCTGCTAGTGACCCATAAGAGGCAGCTGCTATTGGCCCATACGAGGCAGCTGCTATTGGCTCATACGAGGCAGCTGCTATTGGCCCATACGAGGCAGCTGCTATTGGCCCATACGAGGCAGCTGCTAGTGGCCCATACGAGGCAGCTGCTAGTGGCCCATACGAGGCAGCTGCTAGTGGCCCATACGAGGCAGCTGCTAGTGGCCCATACGAGGCAGCTGCTAGTGGCCCATACGAGGCAGCTGCTAGTGGCCCATACGAGGCAGCTGCTAGTGGCCCATACGAGGCAGTTGCTAGTGGCCCATACGAGGCAGCTGCTATTGGCCCATACGAGGCAGCTGCTATTGGCCCATACGAGCTATTTTGGTGAGGGATGTGACGTCGTAATTGTAGCGTCATCTGCTGTCTGCTGTGTGATTTCTCATGCAGTGTATGATGGCCACTGTACTGTTTGGACACAATACCGGTTTACTTGCATAGTTCTAGTAAATAAAACATGTAGATAAGTATATATAACATGTGTAAGTAGTGTAATAAAAACAATGACATTATGGTGGGAGTAGCAATGTTGGCGAGTAAGTTGTTGGAGTGAGGGAGGGCTGTCTGGGTGTGGCTGCTCACACTCACGATGTTCTGAATGTGTTGATGGTAAATGTATATAGTGTGTGACAGTGTATAGTGTGTACATATGTTGTAAATATGCATAAATGAACATGAAACTTTGGTGTGAATAACTGAATGATGGGAGGGGCAATGTTGGCGAAGTGAGGGAGGGCTGGCTGGGTGTGGCTGCTCACACTCGAGGTGTTCTGAATGTGTTGATGGTGAATGTATATAGTGTGTGACAGTGTATAGTCTGTAAATAGATTGTATATATACATAAATTAGCATGATACATGGTAAATATGTGCACGATATGTGTACACAAGTGTCATGCACGTAACAGTGTCCTTGGACAGTACGAATGTTTTACTACCATAATGTAGTGTACGTGTTCATTATACATAGGATTAGCACGTAAAAACAAATAAAATGTATTTGGAACTGTGCGTAAAAAACCAGCGTTGAATGTAATGAAACGCCATTTTCTGGGGGAGCCCCGTCGGCTCCCCGGAGCTTTACCGGCTGATATGCTAATGTCAGACTTTGGCATCAGTCATGTGTATGGAGTTCTAGGGCCTACCAGGGACCACGAGCCAGAACCTGGCCCCCTCAGAGAGGCAAGGGGAGCAATGGCCTATAGAAACCCCCGTGTGGTTGGAAGCATTCTATGTCTGCCATCGTCCGGGTCAAGCATCCAGAAAGGTAAGCATTTCAAAACAAACCCCTATTCTTGTGAAAATTGCTTCCTAAGCCGAACTAGTGGATAGAACTCTTCAACAGAAAACAAGGAAACTAGTATGACGTCATACGTCACCGCGCCGCTGTCTGCGCAGCTCCCCCCTCCCCGGGAGGGGGAAGGGGGAGCCCCAGACCTCCCACGCCGGCTATCCACCCATCAGTTCTGAGGCTGGATGTCAAAACACGCGAAAAACGCCGACCGGAGGGAGGGAGGGTTGCCGGGGAGCCTCCGGGTCTCACCCAGAAAATGGCGTTTCATTACATTCAACGCTGGTTTTCTGGGGGGAGCCCCGTCGGCTCCCCGGAGCTAACTACCCACAGAGGAAGGTCTAAAGGGACAAAACCGGGAGGCGGACACCACGCACCCCCCAAGGAGGCGAGACAACCGGCAGCAAACGCCAACCCAAGGCACCACAGCCCCGAAAATCCCGGGAACAACACTAGAACCACGAGCAGCAAGGCCCCTGCACGAACACCAAAAATCCATGCCCGAAAGACTGCAAGGCCACGTTGCCCAGACTGCAGCGAGAGCAGCGAAGCCACGAACGCCACAGGCATGAGGGAAGAACACAGGCAGCTGAGCCGCAAGAACACGGCTGACCACCCGGGACACTATCACCCGCGAACCGGGAAGAACAGAACCGGATCAACGCAAAACGCGCTCCGGACCCAAACGCCGTGGCAAGCAAACAACAGCGGAGGGCCGCCACTGAACACAAAAACGACACACCCCCGGCCCGACCAACGAAGCACCAACAAACCCTGGATCCCTCCAGAATGCAGCAGCCCCACTCCGCGCCAGAAAAGATGGAGACTGCTGCCATCAAACAACCAAAACGATAAAACCGAAGGAGCAAGAAAACTCAGCGACCCGACCCCCAGAGGCAAAGGCCCAAAGGAAAGAGCCGACGAAAAAACACACCGGAACCGAAGGGGCACTACCAACCGAGGAGAAGACAGAGCACGCTGACCAGAGACCAGGATGGTGCAAGCGGCGCACGAACAGGCCGGAGGTGAAACGACGCACAAGACAGCTGACTAACGGTGCAGAAGCAACACCAAGACCGAAAGCAAGCTGAAGCGGCTCCGCCTGCGCCGCACGAAAAGAGGCGACAGTATGTGGCAAGACGACGGCCCCCAACCCCCACTAGAAAACCAAGCCGAGAGTAAACCAAGCGAACAAGAGTAACCACCTAAGAAGGGACAGGAAAAGGAAGGACCGCCAAAATACCCCATACTGCCGCCAAGAGAAGCACGCAGGTGGGACACCTACCACGAAGCCACCCGACCACCAACCGGAAGCGAGACCACGAGGCAGAACATAAGCAGCCCCGACAAGGCGCCCCCCCCGAGCCCAGGAAAAGGCGGAGCCGCGAGAAGATCTCGGACGCGACCACCGAAACCCAGGCGGCACAAGGAGATGGAACGTCTGCCGAACAGAAAAACTCCCCAAAGCATGCAAGCCCGCCAGGAGTTCAGAATCGACGGGTCCGACGCGAGACATCGCAAGACCCCCCCCCCCCCCAAAAAAAAAAAAAACGGCAGGGCAAGCTAGAAAAACCAAAGAAGGCGGAAGGGTCGCCGCCAGAACAGGACTCGGGCTGACCAACGCCTAAGAACACACGCAGAACATCCCTGCTGCAGAGGAGGCAGGAAGAAAGAGCAGAAGCACAAAAAACCCCAGGAGAACAACCAGGGGTGGACAATCAGGCAAGGACAAAAACCCCACGCAATCCCCAGGCACAAAACGGCAGCAAAATGCCACTCCACAACCGGACACAGGAACAAGGACACGCCACCGTGAAACACGGTACCAATGCACACGTGCAGCAGCCGCAACAGGCACCACTGCAACACGCAACATGTAAATAGCAACTCCCCTCTGCAAAGGCAGAGAACGGAGCAGGCCGACCCCAGACAGGGCCAACGGAGACACGACAAAACCCTGCAGGCCCAGAAACCTGCACCAGGCGACCGACGGCGGAGAAACCCCGCTCGATACCTGCTGGATGAGGTACTGGGAGCTCTTTTACACCTGAAGCCCGGCCCAAGGTCAGGCCAGACCGGCCAGAGGATGGCCCACCAGGCAGCTGCGAGGAGCAGTCCACCGGCCCACATACCCCCACAACCAGGACGGGCCGGAACTGCCATACGAAAACAGGCCAGTGCGCCCTGGAAGTCCACGGACGAACCAGCAAGAAGGCTTATGCTCGCAAGTAGGTCGTGTAACAAGCACAGACCACTGATGGTAATACAGTGTTCCCCAAAAGTGCCAACAGCACCACTGCACTCCACTGGTACTATCCCCCAAGTTCTACCAGATAGGCGGGACCCAAGAGCCAGAGCTCAAATCCTGCAAGCACAGCCAGGAGCCTTACCAGGTGAGTACAGAACCAACCCTACAACCCCCACACCTCACAACATGAAAAAGGGAGGGTCCCCTGAATGACTCCAGCATGGGTTGGACATGCACATGAGGGGGACAGGAAGGGGTGTGCGAACGGTCTCAGTCGTACAAAATATACCTAAATAAAGACAGGTATATAAACACCGCCGTATCCAGCGCCTGGCCAAAAGACGCCAGACCGCAGAAACTCACCTGGCGAATGGTGGCACGAACTTGACACGACTCAACCGTGCCCAGAAGAACCTGGGAGCACCGCCAGGTGAAGACACCAGAGCCGGACCCGCAGGAGAACGGAGAGGCGGAGGCGGTCCACACCCATGACACAGGGAAAACCGCGGTGTCCTCCCCACAACTGGGAACCAGGACACCCCCGGCGCGAAGGGGCACATACCGCAGCCAGGGAGAAGAACGAGAGGCGAAGCACTGTAGCAAAAAAGGGCGCAAAACCCCAGCACTGAAACACCGCCCAGACCAAAACAAACTCCACGGCGCATGCGCATAACATGCTGGCCGAACCGCACACCCTCCCTGCGGGAAGGCGCCAGCCAGGACTACTGCACGAGAAAAGGAGCCAAAAGAGGAAGCAGGAACAAGAAAACCGGCCAAAGAAGCAAAGAGCCCAAAAAGGAACCCAACCGGGCGACAAGGAGCCCAACCGGGCGACAAGGAGCCCAACCGGGCAACAAGGAGCCCAACCGGGCAACAAGTAGCCCACCCGGGCGACAAGTAGCCCAACCGGGCGACAAGTAGCCCAACCGGGCGACAAGTAGCCCAACAGGGCGACAAGTAGCCCAACAGGGCGACAAGTAGCCCAACAGGGCGACAAGTAGCCCAACAGGGCGACAAGTAGCCCAACAGGGCGACAAGTAGCCCAACAGGGCGACAAGTAACCCAACAGGGCGACAAGTACGAGGAGCCGACAGACGTTCCAATAATGCGGGAAGTAGCGAAAAACCTTCCCGTACCCTCGAGAACACAGAAGCCAACACTAGTCCCGAAGGCACACGAAGGCGCAGGCGCACCCGAGATCAGAAGTCACGCAGAACCCCATCGAACGGGGAAACATGACAAAAACACCGTCCCAAAAAGGGGGGGGGGGAGGAAACATCCACCCACAGGACGGAACCAACCGACTCAAAGGCCAAAGGAACCGAGCCCGGGGAGGGGCCGACGTCCAACAGCACGTACGGCGAGTGCGGAGGAAAGACCCCACTCCGCGTAACCACAAGCCCCGCCTAGAGGGGGATAAAAACCCCCACGGGGTCTAACGGGGCCAAGGCCCCCCCAAGTCAGCCCCTCCCCAGCCCCGGGAACCTACACGACAGGCCCCGGGGCCGAGCCGTTCCCCCAAAGCCCCGGCCGTACCAGAAAACCGGGGCAGCCGTGAAAACACTAAGGAAGGGAGCCCACTGGCAGACTCATACAACACGGCTGGAGGAACAGGCCCAAATGCCCCCGTCACTACCCCGGAAGGGGAATTCCCCGAGACTGCCCGAGTCTCAACACCATCAAAAACCCCGCCCCGAACCTACAGACGGTAAGGAACCGGATGCAGGCAGGAAGGGTGAACCAGGGGAAAGACAAGGGGGCGTGGATGGAACCGAAGCAACCAACACCCCCAAGTCCCAAAACGAACTACAACGGGGCAGCCCCGGTGCTCCCGGGGAGGAAACCACGAAAACGTTGCCACCACTAAGGCTCAAGTGCAACGCCCCTGCTGCCCGCACCCGCTTTGTTAGCACAACTGGGTAACCGAGCCACAACGAGCAACCAAACTCGCAGGACTCCGGGTCGAAGGTGTCACCGACCCCACAGGCAGCAGACGGAGGCAAAACAGAGAGTCACCCAGAGACAAAAGGTGAGAGCAACCCTCAAACTCGCTGGAAGCGAGGGGGGGGCTCTGGGGTCACATCCATCGGACCCGCGCGCCCCCAGGGGTTTCCCAGGGTCCCGAGCGTTTACTTTAAGAGGACTCGCGCTCAGGTAATCCCAGGCAGGGTACTGCTAACCGGCACCCAAAGCTACCAAACAACTTTCTAAGAGCTGAACCCCCGGGACGTGTACACTCACGGGGACCTAGCAGGGGTACCACCAGAAAATACTCAGAACACAAGGGACACAAGGGGCAAGAACGAAGGCAGACCCCCCACCAGGTAGATAAACAAAAAGAAAAAGAAAACCCCGCAAGAGGACAGCGTACCCAAGCGGAACAGAGCCGGCCGCTGTGATTGGTAAAGACAAGCTGCACAGTACCCTGCGCCCCACCAGTGCAAACACTGCCCCTGACTCTTAAGGCGAACAAGGGAGACTTCTGTCTCCCTTGTTCGCCTTAGAGTACACAAGTAGAGCTCGCACCCGAGCACACAAAGAGCGGCCGAAAACCAAGCAGTAAACGGCCAAGCAGGGGCAGGACCCAAGGAACTTGTGGAAGGTGGCCCCAAGCCACAAGGGCAGTACTTACAGGGCACCTAGGGAAGGGATCCTTAGGCGCATGCAGCCCGAGTACTGAAGAATCACTCCCGGCTCACGCACCACCTAGAAAACAGACACCACACTCTAGGTACAGTGCTGAAACAACCACTGGAGCCGGAGCACATAACCATTGCCTATAGCATCAGCCGAAGAACTGATGGGTGGAGGTGGGAGGGAGGGGAGGTCGTGGGAGTGGGAGGTCTGGGGCTCCCCCTTCCCCCTCCCGGGGAGGGGGGAGCTGCGCAGACAGCGGCGCGGTGACGTATGACGTCATACTAGTTTCCTTGTTTTCTGTTGAAGAGTTCTATCCACTAGTTCGGCTTAGGTAGCAATTTTCACCAGAATAGGGGTTTGTTTTGAAATGCTTACCTTTCTGGATGCTTGACCCGGTCGATGGCAGACATAGAATGCTTCCAACCACACGGGGGTTTCTATAGGCCATTGCTCCCCTTGCCTCTCTGAGGGGGCCAGGTTCTGGCTCGTGGTCCCCGGTAGGCCCTAGAACTCCATACACATGACTGATGCCAAAGTCTGACATTAGCATATCAGCCGGTAAAGCTCCGGGGAGCTGACGGGGCTCCCCCCAGAAAATGAACAAAAATATATTCGCGGCAACTCGCGCGCCCCACCAGCCCCGAGAGCATACTGCTCTGGCGCACGGGGAATGATGACGTCATGCCCCACCTTTCGGACCCCATAGCAGCCAAAGTAAGTACAATTTCGAACTTCCGTTGCTATACCCATATACAGAGAGGGATTTTTGTCACTTTCAGAAGAAAAAAAGAATTTTTTCCCGAGGTTTCATTTCCTGCGCACTGGGGGGATGTCATATTTATAGGCCGCGCAGTTAAAGGGTTAAACCCTGAATGTTTGCAAATATGAATGATTGTCCATATTGTGTGTCACTTCTGGAAGGTTTTTGTAGTTCTCCCTCCTCTCTACCCTGACCCAGGGTGTGTTGTTGTGGCAATGGTTTGTCCAGTTTTGGAAGTGACACTGGGGAGTGTGGTAGTCTCCGTGTAGTTGCGGGGTGTAGTATGTGTGGGCTTGATGACGAACCGCAGTCCAGTCTTGGGCATTTTCCCCTCTCCATCCGTACTCCTGCCACGTTTCTGCCTGTCTGTTTCTCCCTCTGTTTCTGCCTGCCTCTAAAAAATTTTCAGGGCTATTATATTGGACTTCCTCTCTTATATAGCGCTGTGTACCTCTGACGTGGAAATCAGGGCAATGAAGATCGTAGCATTTCCTCTCATTAACTGAGTTTGCATAGCTTAGGGTGAAAATATCTACACTCTGTATCAAAACAACATTTGCCTTTCCCTAACTAGTTTCGACATTTCCGTACGTGCATGAATGTGCATTCTGTGCCTTTGGGCCCATATCTGCACTGTCCTTAATACCTATAGTCCTTAAAAATATAAATAATTATTTGCATATTACCTGCAAATATTTTCATCTGTGATGGTATTCTTCTTGTTTGTACCTGTGCATGACTTGGCTACCTCTGTGTTTTTTGTTCCAACTTTCTCGTTTCTGCATTCATTCCATCCTTGCATCAATCCATCCTTCTATCAATCCATCCCTCCATCAATCCATCCCTTCATCTATCTCCATTCTCTCCCTCCCTGCCTCTGCCTGCCTGCCTCCCTCCCAAGCTCTGCCTGTCTGCCTCTCCCTCCCTGCCTCCCAGCCTCTTCCTGCCTGCCCATCCACCCACCACTCAGCCATCACTGACACAATGAGTGCATTTGGAGCCAACATGGTGCACGGATGTTTCTTGATTGTGCAGATATGTACAACAAAGTCACGGAATGAACACTCCAGCTTCTTGACAGATCAAAACAATGTGCCGTGAATCTGTGACATCACAAGGTAGAAGACACTAGAGTGGTGGACCAAGTGGCAATCTGCACAAAATATATCTTACCTGAATGTTACTTGAAAAAAAACAAGACACTTAACTTTGGAAATACCGGAGCTCCGGAAATAACGACCCGGATACAGCCCCATATAGGCCGTTAAATCGAGTGGATAATGCTATTTCAAAAGTATCTACAAGTTTTATTTACCATAACTATACAACTAAGCTGGTATGGTGTCCAAACAGCATAGTGGCCACCATACACTGCATGACATGTTACACAGCAGCCAGCAGACGACAACCTCCCTCCCTCACTCCCTCACGAAAACGGCTCCTTGCCAACATACTCCTTTTGCCGTTATTACACTATATACACACATTATATATAGGTATCTACATTTGTGCTTACCATAGTCAACTACTAAGCTGGTATGGTAAGTCAAAACAACAAGAGTGGTTGCCACACACCAGCCACCTAACGCTACTTCTCTCCCTCCTCACCATGATTCTTCCTCACACTATACTACGCACATCGCTAATTATCACCACAATCCAGCTATTATCAGAATCCTGGTCACTAAATCCTGTAAATAAATAATTTTCCACAAGTTTATTTTGTAAAGCAACATGAGAAGTCATTTCAAGATTCTTAGATGGTCCAAACAATATCTGTGTGCTGTGGCTAACACTGTGAACATCTTGAACAGCAATGTGTTTACTGACATCTGAACATTGTACACAGTCTTTATCACAGTCAAGCTCTTCTGTAATACTATCAAGGCTAAATAATACCAGTTACATATATATTTTGACATTTTTAGACGATGCTGTGATCACAAGCTGAACAGAAGTGCTGTTAGTGCATGCTGTGTGTGCCAGTCTTGGCTGCTCACTAAGTACTGAGGCATTCACACCCGAGAATGTTACACATTATTTTTTGTATAAATGGCGTCCGTTTAGTAGAATCCTGAGGAAGCTGATGTGAACCCTGTGTAGCCGCAAGAGTTTTGAATGCTATGCTATACATACGAGTGCACTGAGGCGCTCTGCGCACACCTGATCTAGCGCCTGAAAGCACTCTGCGCAACCCCCGATCTAGCGCCTCAAGGCGCTCTGTGCAATGCTGTGGTTAAGAAGTGCCGGACCAACTGGGCTGTGGTGAATATATGGGCCTGCGGGCCACTCCAAGCAACAGCCTGTTGAACCAAGCTCTCAGAAGTCAAACCTGGCTGGCGAGAAACAATGGGCAGAGATTCTTTCACCTTGATGCCCCTGTTACCTAGCAGTAAATAGGTATCTGGGAGTTAGTCAGCTGTCACGGGCTGCTTCCTGGGATGGAGGCCTGGTCGAGGACCGGGCCGCGGGGACACTAAGCCCCAAAATCATCTCAAGATAACCTCAAGATGGCCCTGGGCTGAGCTTGGGGAGAACAACAACTCCCAGAACCTCATCCAGGTAAACTTTGGTAGTTACTTCTTATCTCTAACAAAATGAATGGAAAATTTGAATTAATTTGTTGATGTGCTTATTTCCCACCACACTGTGAGAGCAAATGTAATTACTGAAGCAACAAGTCATTATCTTGTGACTGTCAAAATAGTTACAAGCAGTAAAAAGGTCAAAACAAGACAATTACACAGTTATTCTTAGGATTGGTATTTTATACTTTGTGTGTCATCACAAAAATTAAAACCACCAAAAACTTACAGTTAATTGATTCAGAGGGTTTCTTCCGGTCATTCTCTGAACTTTCTCCATGACAGTGGAGGCCGTCTCTTCCAGCTGGACAGGGACAGGTGTGACACCTGCTTCCGCAGTGATCGTCTCCAGAACATCTCTGACACTCTCTTGCACCTGTCATTACAAATACATACATTAATGGAGGCAAAGTCTCCCAGGTGGACTGTAGACATAGATTCACATTTGATGAATTTTATGGAAATCTAAATAAAGTAATGTACAGTATTATTATACTTTAAATGCAAATACTGTATATAATACTAGTATACAATTTTAAATTTATTTTAGGACCTCCGATTTACCATTTCGCCAGTTTAACGACTTTATTTTAGATTGGTACCTGGTGCCGTATTTTCAGTCATTGACACTAAAATCCAGAATACAGTATTGAGTTCAGAGTCTAGTGTATGTTAAATTGGAGGTCACTATTGGGTTTCTTTTGACAACCTTGGCCTCGCTAGGTCAGTAGTTACGTTTTACCCTTCACAGATTTCACTGCCTATGTTATGTAACATCCAGTCAGAGCCGGTTACAGTTAGTTGCAACCAGTCAGAGGCAGCCACAGTCAAGTCACAGTCAGTCAGTCAGTCAGGCAATCACAGTCACAAGTCAGTCATAACCAGCCCTAGGTAGTCAGGCATTCACGGTTGTGATAGCAACCTACCTTGCGGTTACCTTGTGTTGATTTCAGGGATCAACATCCCTATGGCCCGGTCTCTGACAGACTCCTGGTTGATCAGGTATCCTTTGGAGGTGTCCATCGAGTTTTCTCTTGAACACGGGGGGGAAAACATGTTGAACAGTCTCGGGCCTCTAGTGTTGACAGAGTTCTCTCTCAGAGTACCTATTGCATATTTCCTTTTCAACAGGTGTATTCTGCATATCCTGCCATGCCTTCTGGTCTCATATGATGTTATTTCTGTCTGTAGATTAGGGACCAGCCCCTCTAATATTTTCCATGTGTAAATTCTTATGCATTTCTCCCGCCTGCACTCTAGAAAATACATATTTAAGCATTTTAATTAGTCCCAATAATTTAGATGTTTTATTGAGTGGATTCTACCATTAAAGAATCTCTGCATGGTCTCCAGGTCAGCAACTTCTCCAGCTTTGAAAGGGCCCATTTTTGTGCAACAGTATTCCACACTAGTCACAGTTTGTAGACAATATGAGTGTGATGCAAGTCACTGAAAGAAAATTGACTACACACAACTTACAAATTATGTAATTGCCTAAGTGTAGTTACAGGATGAGAGTGTTCTGATACACTCGTGGTATCATCCCAGTACTCTTTGTCATATAACACTTTGAAACTACTGATGGTTTTGGCCTCCACCACCTTCTCACTCAGTTTGTTCCAATTGTCTATCACTTTGTTAGCAAAAGAAAATTTCCTAATATTTTTTCCGCACCTCTGTTTTCTTAGCTTGAATCTGGGTCCTCTTGTTCGTGAAGTTGCTGGTTTCAAGAATACCTCTAGGCAATTTGGTCAATTCCTGTTAGTATTTTGCAGTCCCCGTGGCAAAATGGTAGCATACTCCCCTGGCGTTTCGTGAGCTCTTTGGCCTGGCTTGGTGTCCTGGCCGAGGAGGATTTACTGGGCGCCAATCCTGTAGCCTCTGTTCACCCCGCAGTGAATGGATACCTGGTTGTTAAACGACTTGATGGGGTCGTATTCCGGGGAAAATTAGGATTAAGGACTTGCCCAAAATGCTATGCGTGCTAGTGGCTGTACAAGAATGTGAGAACTCTTGTATATATAAATAATTACAATAATTTTGTATTTTTTTTTTGTAAGTGGTGATCTTATCACATCTCTTTCTTCTATCTCCTAGTTTTGGCATGTTTAACGTCTCCAGTCTCTCCTCATAACATTTGTTTTTCTGATTCGGAAGCCATTATGCATGTTTTGCCAGGAACCCGAATCCAGCAAGCTAGGAAAAAACCAGAACCCCAACAAGCAGTAAGGCAGGGAGCCCACACCAACCAGTCATTGAAGCACGCTGCCAGCCAGGAAGAAACCAGAACTTCGAAACACATCTGACCAGTGTAAGGAGAACCAAACTCAAACAAAAGCCTGATCAAACACAGAGGCGTAAACCGGGTCTCACAGATATAGATAGAAGATAGAGAGAAGCTGAAACTGAACCTCGCCGAGGCAAAACATTTAAATGAGAGCAGGAATGAAGAAGAAATAAATTCTTTTTTCTACAAAGTGATAGGGGTAGGCAAACCAGTAAAGTGGTACATAAAGGCAAACCAACAAAATCAATAGAGAGAGGGGGAGTGAAGAATAAGGAGAGGGGGAACAAGTTCCTGAAGATTGCATACACCAACATAGATGGAGTGAGATCGAAGATACTGGAGTTAAGTGATGTAATACAGCTGCAGACACCAGACATTGTTGCACTCACGGAGACAAAACTTGAAGATGTAATTTTAAATGAGGTCATATTCCCAAGGGGCTACTCAATTTGGAGACGGGACAGAAAAATTAGGAAAGGCGGTGGCGTTGCTGTGCTGGTAAAAGAACACCTAAAGGTGAAGGAAATAATGACTGCCAATCCACAAGAAGTTGACATAATAGCACTAGAGATCTGCTATGAGGATGATAAACTAATGATGATAAATGCATATAGTCCACCGCCAAGCAGCACATGGTCAAAGGAGGAGCTAGATAGTAAACGTGAAGGTCTTATAACAATAATGAGAGAGATTATAGCTAGAGCGGATAACGATAGATCACGACTGTTGATAGTCGGTGACTTCAACTTGAAATCCATAGACTGGGAAGCATATGAAGCTAAAACAGAAGATTTTTGGACCTGTAAATTTGTAGACCTCATCCTGGAAACATTCTTGTATCAACATGTTAAACAAGCTACGAGGATGAGGGAAGGGGACGTTCCCTCCATGCTAGATTTGATATTTACCAGGAAGGAGGAAGAGATATTTGACATTCAGTACCTTCCTCCCTTGGGTAAAAGTGACCATGTCTTTTTGGGAATAAAGTATGCAATGCGTTATAAGCTGGAAGAAAATAAGGAGGTTGAAGCAGTTGAAAAACCAGACTTCAGGAGAGGACATTATGGTGACCTTAGAAATTTTTTTAGTGAGTATAATTGGACAGACTTGATGCTAGGCAAGGAAGTGAATGAGATGTATGGCAAGTTTTGTGAAATATATGATAAAGGCACAAAAAAATTTATACCAAAACAGAGATGCAGGACCAGAAAACAGGATTGGTTCGACAGAAATTGTGAGAGGGCAAGAGACCAAAAGACACAAAAATGGAATCAGTATAGGAAGAGGCCAAACCCCCAAACATACCAGCGATACAAAGATGCGAGAAACAATTATACAGCAGTAAGGAGAGAGGCAGAAAGAAATTTTGAAAAAGGGATAGCAGATAAATGTAAAACAGAACCGGGCCTATTCTACAAATTCATAAACAACAAATTGCAGGTAAAGGATAATATCCAGAGGTTGGAAATGGGAAACAGATTCACGGGAAATGAAAAGGAAATGTGTGAAACATTAAATGAAAAGTTCCAAAGTGTGTTTGTACAAAATGAAATCTTCAGAGAACCAGACACAATAAGAATTCCAGAGAACAACATAGAGCGGATAGAGGTGTCTAGAGATGAAGTGGAAAATATGCTAAAGGAGCTCGGGAGGAACAAAGCAGCTGGCCCAGATGGCGTTTCACCATGGGTTCTGAGAGAATGTGCATCTGAGCTCAGCATTCCACTTCACCTGATCTTTCAGGCATCCCTGTGTACAGGAATCGTAGCAGACGTGTGGAAACAGGCTAACATAGTTCCAATCTACAAAAGTGGCAGCAGGGAAGACCCCCTCAATTATAGACCTGTATCATTGACAAGTGTAATAGTGAAAGTATTGGAAAAGCTAATCAAAACTAAATGGGTAGAACACCTGGAGAGAAATGATATAATATCAGACAGACAGTATGGTTTTCGATCAGGAAGATCCTGTGTATCGAATTTACTCAGTTTCTATGATCGGGCCACAGAGATATTACAGGAAAGAGATGGCTGGGTTGACTGCATCTATCTGGACCTAAAAAAGGCTTTCGACAGAGTTCCACATAAGAGGTTGTTCTGGAAACTGGAAAATATTGGAGGGGTGACAGGTAAGCTTCTATCATGGATGAAAAATTTTCTGACTGATAGAAAAATGAGGGCAGTAATCAGAGGCAATGTATCGGAATGGAGAAATGTCACAAGTGGAGTACCACAGGGTTCAGTTCTTGCACCAGTGATGTTTATTGTGTACATAAATGATCTACCAGTTGGTATACAGAATTATATGAACATGTTTGCTGATGATGCTAAGATAATAGGAAGGATAAGAAATTTAGATGATTGTCATGCCCTTCAAGAAGACCTGGACAAAATAAGTATATGGAGCACCACTTGGCAAATGGAATTTAATGTTAATAAATGTCATGTTATGGAATGTGGAATAGGAGAACATAGACCCCACACAACCTATATATTATGTGAGAAATCTTTAAAGAATTCTGATAAAGAAAGAGATCTAGGAGTGGTTCTAGATAGAAAACTATCACCTGAGGACCACATTAAGAATATTGTGCAAGGAGCCTATGCAATGCTTTCTAACTTCAGAATTGCATTTAAATACATGGATGGCGATATACTAAAGAAGTTGTTCATGACTTTTGTTAGGCCAAAGCTAGAATATGCAGCTGTTGTGTGGTGCCCATATCTTAAGAAGCACATCAACAAACTGGAAAAGGTGCAAAGACATGCTACTAAGTGGCTCCCAGAACTGAAGGGCAAGAGCTACGAGGAGAGGTTAGAAGCATTAAATATGCCAAAACTAGAAGACAGAAGAAAAAGAGGTGATATGATCACTACGTACAAAATAGTAACAGGAATTGATAAAATCGACAGGGAAGACTTCCTGAGACCTGGAACTTCAAGAACAAGAGGCCATAGATTTAAACTAGCTAAACACAGATGCCGAAGAAATATAAGAAAATTCACCTTCGCAAATAGAGTGGTAGACGGTTGGAACAAGTTAAGTGAGAAGGTGGTGGAGGCCAAGACCGTCAGTAGTTTCAAAGCGTTATATGACAAAGAGTGCTGGGAAGACGGGACACCACGAGCGTAGCTCTCATCCTGTAACTACACTTAGGTAATTACACTTAGGTAATTACAGGAAGTACGTGCCAAAAGGCCTCCTGAACCACCGCATGGGAAAGCCGAGAGGAAGAAAACCTCTGAAAAGACAAATCTAAGGAACCCTAACACACGAGATTGTGTTCACCATAGTGAACCACACACACGAGCCTGTCATCAGCTGAGTGGACAGAGCTCGGGATTCGTAGTCCTGAGGTTCCGGGTTCGATCCCCGGTGGAGGCGGAAACAAATTGGGCAGAGTTTCTTCTTTCTTCTTCACAATATGTGCAGTTTGCAAGAAGGTGTATCCTCCTGATGATGGCACGAGCGGTAATGTAGAAAGATGCTGAAGCTACAATGTGCAGTGGCACATCAAGGGCCACGATGTGACAGAGGTTGGAAGATAACGATGTCATCTGTGTGGGTGAGGATAAAGGCAAAAGAAACAGACAAGAGGAAAAGGGACGCAGGATGTGAATAATGAGTAGAACAGAAGGCGAACGCAAAGCATCGCAGCATTAACCATTGAATTGCGCAACGCACCTGCAGGCACTCGACGGGTGAGTGCGCAACGCGCCTCCGGGATCTTATATTTTTAGTGTTTCTTTCAAAACTGGCGCACGGTGACGCGGGTACAAAACGGATGCCTGGGGGCCCCAGAGATCGTCCGCCATCTTGAAAAAATCCCAGCATGCCCCACGGCCATGGGGAGCTTCAGTTTCAAAGAAGCAACCATGTCCAACTCATCGTCTACGAGCTCCCACTCCACGGTCACCCGCGGTCATGGAAAATGACTCTGAGGAGGAGATACGCAACATTTTGTATGATGACGGTGCTATGGATGATGACTTAGACTATAATCCAGAGAAAGATCTTACACAGCGGTCTGATACATGCGGTCTCCCTCGAGTGAGGGAGAGATCGAGGTGGATGATGTCTCGAGTGTATACAGTACACACGCCTCGCCCAGCCTGCCTCGCCGTCCTGGGTCAACACTGTCAGTCACCACCACTGTTTGTGTCCCCTGATGCAAGTTTATTCAGTAATAGTACTTGCGATGAATCTTTCTCGGGTTTTAATGACATAGGCTCAGATACAAGTAGTGTTGACAACCCGAGTACGAGCAGCGAGGGTGTTACAAGACGGGGTTTTGCTGCCCCAGCAACACGTCGCGGCAAGCAGCAGCGTGTCACGCAGCTAGAGGTTCATGACGACAGTGGCCCCTCTATATTCATGGTAGGCCTACGATATGCAAATCAGTCTCATCTCCCATCATACCCACATGCAGCTCCCGCACCAGACAACGAAGCCGTGTTTTTCGTACTCGTGGTGGTGTTGGCCGTGGTGTTGGCACCAAAACCAAAAACCGGGCGTGCTTGAGCGGGAGGATTGTGCCACATTTGTTACACAAATACCAAAGTTTGATGGTACCAATGTTGGTCTGACACCATTATTCCCATATACAGGTGAGGATAAGGCAGAAATAGACTATTTGCTGGCGTATTTTGATGACGAATTCATGACCCATCCTGTAACCGAGATGAACAGCTATGCTCACAGCCTCATAGACGCTGGCATTTTACCTGCCTCTCGCCTGACACAATGGAAGGACACCACAATTGACGAAATATACGTGTTTCTCACATTGAGCATGATGATGAAACACTCCGAGAAACACGTCATCCAGGATTATTGGAGCAAAGACAGCCTTGTTCGATCCCCGTGTTCATCAGGTACATGTCACATGATAGGTTCCTGTTGCTTCTCAGGTGCTTGCATTTCGAAAATAATGCAAATAAGGACAGACACAACAAACTTTGGAAAGTACGGAAGGTTTTCAGTGACAAGAGAGGCAAGTTCCATGACTATTTTGTACCTGGAAAGAATGTGGTGATCGACAAATCGCTAGTACTGTTCAAGTTGTGACTGGCGTTTAACCCTTTAACTGCACAACGCGCCTGCAGGCCCACGTCTGGGGTGCGCTACGTGCCTCTAGGTATTTGTATTTTTCACGTTCCATTCAAAACTCCCGCGGCTACACGGGGTTCACATCAGCTTCCTCAGGGCTCTTGTAAACAGACGCCATCTTTGAAAAAAAATCATGGTGCACATTCCTGGGTGTGAGAGCTAAGTAGTGAATGAGCAATCAAGGCTGGCGCTCGCAGCATGAGCGCACAGCACTGCTGTTCAGCATGTGACCACAGCATCGCCTAATAATGTCAAAATATATATATAACCTGTATTATTTAGCCATGATAGTATTATAGAAGAGCCTGAGTGTGATAATGACTGGGGGTACAATGTTCAAATATCAGTGATTCAATGCTGTTCACGATGTTCACAGCGCTAGTCACAGCACAACAGCATTATTTTATCCATCTAGGAATCTTCAAACGACTCCTTAGGTTTCTTTTCAAAATAAACTTGTGGTCAATTATTCATTTACAGGAATTAGTGACCAGGATTGTGGTTATAATTAGTGTTGTGCGTAGTATTGTTGAACAAGGAATTTTGGTGAGGTAGGGAGGAAGGGAGAGAATTGAAGTAGCCTCACTGTGTGGCAACCACTCTTGTTTTGCTCACCATACTAACTTCGTGGTTCGCTATGGGGAACACACATGTACAAGGGTATATACAGTGTGTGTGTGTATATAGTATAATAACAGCAACAGGAGTATGTTGAGTGGAGCTATTTTGGTGAGGGAGGCGACGTCGTAATCATAGCGTCGTCTGCTGTGTGATTTCTCATGCAGTGTATGGTGGCCACTGTACTGTTTGGACACAATACCGGCTTACTTGCATAGTTCTGGTAAATAAAACATGTAGATAGGTATATATAACATGTGTAAATAGTGTAATAAAAACAATAACAGTGGCTGCTCACACTTGCAATGTTCTGAATGTGTTGATGGTAAATGTATATAGTGTGTGACAGTGCATAGTGTGTACATATGTTGTAAATATACATAAATGAACATGAAACATTGGTGTGAGTAACTGTATGATGGGAGTAGCAATGTTGGTGAATACAATGTTGGAGGAGTGAGGGAGGGAGGGAGGGCTGGCTGGGTGTGGCAGCTCACACTCTCGGTGCTCTGAATGTGTTGATGGTGAATGTATATAGTGTGTGACAGTGAATAGTCTGTAAATAGATTGTATATATACATAAATTAGCATGATACATGGTAAATATGTGCAACATATGTATACACAAGTGTCATGCATGTAACACAGTGTCCTCGGACAGCACGAATGTTTTACTGCCATAATATAGTGTACGTGTTCATTATACATAGGATTAGCATGTAAAAACAAATAAAATGTAATTTGGAACTGTGCGCAAAAAATGAACAAAAATATATTCGCGGCAACTCGCACGCCCCGCCCCGGGAGCGTACGTCACGGGCGAACAGGGAATGATGACATCACGCACCAACTTATGGACCCCATAGCTGCCAAAGTAAGTACACTTTCGAAATTTTTTTGACATACCCATACTGAGGGAATGGTTTTTGACACTTTAAAAAACCCAGCGTTGAACGTAATGAAACGTCATTTCCTGGGTGAGTCCCGGAGACTCCCTGGAGCTTACTAGGCTGATATGCTAATGTCAGACTTTGGCATCAGTCATGTGTATGGAGTTCTTATGGGCCTACCGGGGACCACGAGCCAGAACCTGGCCCCCTCTAGAGAGGCAAGGGGAGCAATAGCCTATAGAAACCCCCGTGTAATTGGAAGCATTCTATGTCTGCCATCGACCGAGTTAGGCACCAAGAAAGGTAGGCGTCCCAAAACAAACCCCTATTCTGGTGAAAATTGCAACCAAAAGCCGAACGAGTGGATAGAACTCCTCAAACAAAAACGAGCAAGCTAGTATGACGTCATTCGTCATTGCGTCGCTGTCTGCGCAACCCACCCCCTCCCCGGGAGGGGGAAGGGGCAGCCCCAGACCTACCGCGCCAGCGATCCACACCCCAGTTCTGAGGCTGGATATCAAAAACATGCGAAAAAAATGCCGACTGGAGGGGAGGGAGGGAGGGAGGGATGCCAGGAAGCCTCTGAGACTCGCCCAGAAAATGGCGTTTCATTACATTCAACGCTGGTTTTCTGGGTAGAGCCCCTACAGCTCCCCAGAGCTACCTACCCACAGAGGAAAGAATAGGGACTTACCCGGGAGGTGGTTGCTGCTCACTCCTCAACCCGAAGTCGAGGCTGCATCTGCCAACCCAAAGCGACACAGGCCCGAACGGGCCCAGAAACGTTTACAAGGTAACGAGCAGCCAGGACCCTGTTCGACCGCCAAAATCCCCATGCCTGAATGTCAACCCAGGACATATTGCCAAAGACGGCGGCAAGAGCCACGAACTTGCGGACGTCATGGGCACGGGGATAGACCGCAGGCTGGCTAGCCTTAAAAACGCTGCAGACGACCTGGGAGACCCACACCCTCGAACAGGGAAGAAGGGAAACCGGATCAACCCAAAGCGCACCCACGGACACAGAAGCCGTGGTGCGCAAATAACGGCGGAGCCGCAACCGGACACAAAACATGATGCACCCCCGGCCGAACCAACCAAGCATCAACAACCCAAGGGGCCCCTCTGGAATGCAGCAGTGTCATTCTTCGCCAGAAAAGAAGGAGAAGGCTGCAGACGAACAAAACGATCACCCCGACCTAAGGAGCAGAAACCTCTGTGCCGGAGGAGAGCATGAAGCTCACCCACCCGACACCCCCAGAGGCCAATGCCAACAGGAAAAGAGCCTTCGAAAAACCATCCGGAACCGAGGGGGCCACAACAAAACGAGGAGAAGAAAGAAAAGAGAGCACTCTGTCCAAAGACCAGGACGGCTCAGGCGGTGCATGAGCAGGCTGAAGGTGAAACAACGCCCGAGACAGCTTGCGAAACGGCGCAGACGTGACATCAATACCGAGAGCAAGCTGAAATGGCTCCACCAACGCCGCACGATACGCGACGACAGTGTTAGGCATAAGAAGACGGTCCTGGAACAACCAAGAGAGAAAAGACAACACCACCCTAACAGAAAGCGAAGTACAACGACGAAGACGTAAGAAGAACCGGAAGGACCGCCAGGAAACTTCATACTGCCGCCGAGACGAAGCCCGCAGGTGGGACACTAATAAGGAAGCCACCTGATCACAATAGAGATGATGATAAACTCGAGTCAAAAATACCATACACGAAGACTCGAGGAGAAGATCGAACCAGCCACGTGACATACCGCATACCGGGCCGATCTGTTGGAAGAGGCGGAGCCGCGGAAAAACCTCCGGGTTCGGACACCGAGCAAGCAGCGCCTGAAACCACAGCTGGGCCAGCCACCAAGGGGCCAAGAGGACAACTATACCCCTGGTAAGTCTCTAAGCGAGTCAGGACCTGGAGCAAACGCTGAACTGGGGGAAAGAGGTACAGAAACCCCCACCTTGACCAGTCCTGCCGAAAGGCGTTAACCCTGATGGCCTCGCAGTCGGGAAAGGGCGCCACATACAGGAGAAGGCGCCGTGACCACGCCGACGCGAAGAGGTCCACCTCAGGGCGCCCGAACGTCTGGCAAAGCCAACGGAAGGAGTCGGCGTTTACCGTCCATTCCGTGGAGAGGGGAATGAAACGAGACAGGCCATTGGCCAAGACATTGGACACACCCAGCACGTGAACTGCCAGGAGAGCCAAACCCCGAGAACTCAGCAGACGAGTCACCCGAAGCGACCAGTGCCAAAGAGCCAAGGACCGCATCGAACCCCCCCGGTTCAGACAATGAACCACCGGGGAGCAGTCCGAATGGAGCCGGATTGTCTACCCGTGGGCGACTCGAAACCTCCGAAGAGCAAACCACACCGCCGTGAACTCCCGCACAGTGCTGTGGACTTGATGGAAGGACGGACCCCACCGACCCTGGCCGGCCTGGTGAATACTGGTCACAAAGTCCCAGCCGAGAGA
Source organism: Procambarus clarkii (assembly GCF_040958095.1). NCBI lineage: Eukaryota > Metazoa > Arthropoda > Malacostraca > Decapoda > Cambaridae > Procambarus > Procambarus clarkii. The sequence goes on from NC_091154.1 coordinate 20,521,643, forward strand.
CGATGCGTCCGTGAACACATCGAGCGAGGGCTCGGGTAGGCGCCACGATGCTGAACCCCAAAAAAACCTGAAGAGGAAGCCGGTGACACAGCAACTGACGCAAAGCCCCCGGGGTCGGAACCCAGCGATCGCGAGAGACGGAAAGGACGTCCCCGAAGGAACCAGAACAGCCAACGAAGCCAAACCCGACCCGGCGGGTAGACCAGCATCGCGAAGTTCAGGCTCCCACACAGACCCTTGAGCAACTGCTGGGAGACCTGGGAGCCCCCCAGAAACAGGCACAAGTGGGACCCCAGCCACAGAAGAGACTTCGGAGGAAGAGACAAGGAAGCGGTCCGAGAGTCTCACACAAGGCCCAGCCAGGCCCGAACCTGGGAGGGAACCAGATGGAACTTCCTCCAGTCCACCAAGAACCCGAACCCGGCAAGCTGAGAAAGAACCAGATCCCTGGCTAGCAGACAAGCGGAGTGGCTGGAAGCCCAAACCAGCCAGTCGTCGAGGTAGGCCAACACCCGAACACCTAACAGACGCAGACGGGTCACCACGTGAGGCGTGTGAAAACGCGAGGTGCCAGGTTCAAGCCGAACGGAAGACAACGAAAGCGGTAAGCACAAAGCCCCCCAACAAAACCGAGCCAGTCCCTGAACCCCGGATGAATCAGGACGTGCTAATAAGCATCCCAGAGGTCCAGGGACACCATCCAAGCACCCGGCTCCAACAGGAGCCGAACCTGGGACAGCGTGGTCATCCGAAAGGAGGAGCAATGAACCCAGCGGTTCTGACGGGACAAGTCTAGAATGAACCGCACGTCCGCGCAGTCCCGATTCGGGACTGGAAACAGATGGGAAACCCATCTGAGGGACGTCGTCATTTCGACCACGCCCAAGCGAACCCACTCATGTGTGCGACTACAGGAGAATAGGCAGGTACGTAAAAGGGAAAGATCGACCTTTGAGGATCACCCTAAACGGTGCCAAACAGATGGAAGAAGTACTAAGGAATGCTAGAAAATTGCAAAGGGATGAGGATGGGAAAGGGTGGTCGTTAAGACGAGATCTTTCAAAAGAAGATAGAGAGAAGCTGAAACTGAACCTCGCCGAGGCAAAACATTTAAATGAGAGCAGGAATGAAGAAGAAATAAATTCTTTTTTCTACAAAGTGATAGGGGTAGGCAAACCAGTAAAGTGGTACATAAAGGCAAACCAACAAAATCAATAGAGAGAGGGGGAGTGAAGAATAAGGAGAGGGGGAACAAGTTCCTGAAGATTGCATACACCAACATAGATGGAGTGAGATCGAAGATACTGGAGTTAAGTGATGTAATACAGCTGCAGACACCAGACATTGTTGCACTCACGGAGACAAAACTTGAAGATGTAATTTTAAATGAGGTCATATTCCCAAGGGGCTACTCAATTTGGAGACGGGACAGAAAAATTAGGAAAGGCGGTGGCGTTGCTGTGCTGGTAAAAGAACACCTAAAGGTGAAGGAAATAATGACTGCCAATCCACAAGAAGTTGACATAATAGCACTAGAGATCTGCTATGAGGATGATAAACTAATGATGATAAATGCATATAGTCCACCGCCAAGCAGCACATGGTCAAAGGAGGAGCTAGATAGTAAACGTGAAGGTCTTATAACAATAATGAGAGAGATTATAGCGAGAGCGGATAACGATAGATCATGACTGTTGATAGTCGGTGACTTCAACTTGAAATCCATAGACTGGGAAGCATATGAAGCTAAAACAGAAGATTTTTGGACCTGTAAATTTGTAGACCTCATCCTGGAAACATTCTTGTATCAACATGTTAAACAAGCTACGAGGATGAGGGAAGGGGACGTTCCCTCCATGCTAGATTTGATATTTACCAGGAAGGAGGAAGAGATATTTGACATTCAGTACCTTCCTCCCTTGGGTAAAAGTGACCATGTCTTTTTGGGAATAAAGTATGCAATGCGTTATAAGCTGGAAGAAAATAAGGAGGTTGAAGCAGTTGAAAAACCAGACTTCAGGAGAGGACATTATGGTGACCTTAGAAATTTTTTTAGTGAGTATAATTGGACAGACTTGATGCTAGGCAAGGAAGTGAATGAGATGTATGGCAAGTTTTGTGAAATATATGATAAAGGCACAAAAAAATTTATACCAAAACAGAGATGCAGGACCAGAAAACAGGATTGGTTCGACAGAAATTGTGAGAGGGCAAGAGACCAAAAGACACAAAAATGGAATCAGTATAGGAAGAGGCCAAACCCCCAAACATACCAGCGATACAAAGATGCGAGAAACAATTATACAGCAGTAAGGAGAGAGGCAGAAAGAAATTTTGAAAAAGGGATAGCAGATAAATGTAAAACAGAACCGGGCCTATTCTACAAATTCATAAACAACAAATTGCAGGTAAAGGATAATATCCAGAGGTTGGAAATGGGAAACAGATTCACGGAAAATGAAAAGGAAATGTGTGAAACATTAAATGAAAAGTTCCAAAGTGTGTTTGTACAAAATGAAATCTTCAGAGAACCAGACACAATAAGAATTCCAGAGAACAACATAGAGCGGATAGAGGTGTCTAGAGATGAAGTGGAAAATATGCTAAAGGAGCTCGGGAGGAACAAAGCAGCTGGCCCAGATGGCGTTTCACCATGGGTTCTGAGAGAATGTGCATCTGAGCTCAGCATTCCACTTCACCTGATCTTTCAGGCATCCCTGTGTACAGGAATCGTAGCAGACGTGTGGAAACAGGCTAACATAGTTCCAATCTACAAAAGTGGCAGCAGGGAAGACCCCCTCAATTATAGACCTGTATCATTGACAAGTGTAATAGTGAAAGTATTGGAAAAGCTAATCAAAACTAAATGGGTAGAACACCTGGAGAGAAATGATATAATATCAGACAGACAGTATGGTTTTCGATCAGGAAGATCCTGTGTATCGAATTTACTCAGTTTCTATGATTGGGCCACAGAGATATTACAGGAAAGAGATGGCTGGGTTGACTGCATCTATCTGGACCTAAAAAAGGCTTTCGACAGAGTTCCACATAAGAGGTTGTTCTGGAAACTGGAAAATATTGGAGGGGTGACAGGTAAGCTTCTATCATGGATGAAAAATTTTCTGACTGATAGAAAAATGAGGGCAGTAATCAGAGGCAATGTATCGGAATGGAGAAATGTCACAAGTGGAGTACCACAGGGTTCAGTTCTTGCACCAGTGATGTTTATTGTGTACATAAATGATCTACCAGTTGGTATACAGAATTATATGAACATGTTTGCTGATGATGCTAAGATAATAGGAAGGATAAGAAATTTAGATGATTGTCATGCCCTTCAAGAAGACCTGGACAAAATAAGTATATGGAGCACCACTTGGCAAATGGAATTTAATGTTAATAAATGTCATGTTATGGAATGTGGAATAGGAGAACATAGACCCCACACAACCTATATATTATGTGAGAAATCTTTAAAGAATTCTGATAAAGAAAGAGATCTAGGAGTGGTTCTAGATAGAAAACTATCACCTGAGGACCACATTAAGAATATTGTGCAAGGAGCCTATGCAATGCTTTCTAACTTCAGAATTGCATTTAAATACATGGATGGCGATATACTAAAGAAATTGTTCATGACTTTTGTTAGGCCAAAGCTAGAATATGCAGCTGTTGTGTGGTGCCCATATCTTAAGAAGCACATCAACAAACTGGAAAAGGTGCAAAGACATGCTACTAAGTGGCTCCCAGAACTGAAGGGCAAGAGCTACGAGGAGAGGTTAGAAGCATTAAATATGCCAAAACTAGAAGACAGAAGAAAAAGAGGTGATATGATCACTACGTACAAAATAGTAACAGGAATTGATAAAATCGACAGGGAAGACTTCCTGAGACCTGGAACTTCAAGAACAAGAGGCCATAGATTTAAACTAGCTAAACACAGATGCCGAAGAAATATAAGAAAATTCACCTTCGCAAATAGAGTGGTAGACGGTTGGAACAAGTTAAGTGAGAAGGTGGTGGAGGCCAAGACCGTCAGTAGTTTCAAAGCGTTATATGACAAAGAGTGCTGGGAAGACGGGACACCACGAGCGTAGCTCTCATCCTGTAACTACACTTAGGTAATTACACTTAGGTAATTACTCCAAGATGACCTGACAGAACGCAGGGGAAGAAGCCTGCCCTGCCAGATCCGAACCCCCCACAGGGGGAGGGGCAACCCAACACCACCGGAGGCCGTGCGAATCGACCCGAAAAGCCCACAAATCATGGGACCAGGCGTGAGTGAACAGCGCAAGCCTCCCCCCCATCAATGGGACGAACCATGAAAGGGCTGGCGCCCCCAGAACCTCGCACAGAGCGAACACCGCGCCGACCAGACGAAGGAGGGTCCGAAGGAGGCGCCGAACCCAAACCTGACACCAGTGGCCTACCAAGACGAGAGGAACCCTGAGCCTTGGCACGACCCTTCTGGGAAGGCCCACCACGGGACCCCCGGAGAGCCAGCAAGTCCGCCATGGGATGGCAAGAAGCCGAAGCAGCCTGAATAAACTTCACAATGGCTGAAGCGTCAAACAAGAGGGGCAAAAAGGGGACGAAATCCTAAGAGCCAAGGCCCAAGCGGATTCCACAGAGGAGGCAAGCACCGCCTGCCAACACGCAAGACGGGAGGCATAAAACAGAGCCACCGCATCCTGCAAGATCGGCGCGAAAAGCTTCAGCATGGCAGCCGACGAGCGAGCTGCCGAGGCCAAGGTGCCAGACCCAGGAACAGCCCCAAGCGCCCCCACGTCCTCCGTGAGCCAGTCAGAAGACAGCTCCAGGAGGGAAAAGAAGTGCAAGGCCGCAACTAAAAGGCCCCGAGCGCGCAAGTCCTCCGCCACCTGCGCCGCCGAAAGGAGGGGAACCTGCACATGGAGCTGAACGAGACCGACATCCCGGGGAACGGCAGGAGCAAACAAGCACTCATTGAGGTGCTCAAGGTCGCCCCCCAGGAAAACCTGAAGCACCGTCAAAGCTTCCCGCCACTCAAGCGTGCGGGAACGACAAAAGGAGTGTCAAGCCTCCTAGGCAAAGACAGGACAGTCTGCCAGCCAGGACGACTCCGGAACCTCGTATCGGAGCCAGAAAGGGAACGAAGACCCAAACCTGAAACCTCGGATCCATTGCCGAGGCATAATCCGGGTCGCGCAGGAGGTTCGCCGCAAGGGCCGTCTGCACCGCAGCAGATTTGATGCGATAAGTCGAAAACCTCTGGAAAGACGGAACCGAAACCCCCGGGGGGACACGGAACCGAACCAGGGCAGGGGTAGACACCAAATCCAACTCGTACACTGAGGGGGGAAAAGAAAACCCCACTCCTTGCAACAATAAGCCCCGCTCAGAGGGTATAAAAACCCAGGCAGGGTCCAGCGGGGCCCAAGGCCCCCAAGTCAGCCCCTCCCCAGCCCCAGGGTCCTCTCCAGCAGGACCTGGGGCCGAGTCCTCCCCCCAAGCACCGACCCTACTAGACAAGGCCGGCGCAGCCGTAGAAGCCGGATAGAAAGAGGCCCACTGCTCAGACCCAGAGGCTTCGGCCGGGGGAGGAGACTCGAATGCCTCTGTCACCACACTGGAAGGGGCATCCCCCGAGGTTGCCCGAGTCTCAAGACCAACTAACCCCTGCCCCGACTCCAAAACCCTCAGACGTTTCGGGGCCGAAAGCAGGGAAGAGGGACCAGAATGAACAACAGGAGGGGAAGGACCAGGAGGTGCGGACTGAACCAGGGTCGCAGTGACCCGCGCCCCCAAGTCCGGGTCCCTATAAGCAAAACGGGGCAGCCATGGGGCATCCGGGTTAACAACCAACCTAGTGCGTTGCAACAACCGAAATCTAGAATGCAACGCCTGTGCAGCCTGTACCCGAAGCGCCTTGATGTCGTCCGCACTAATGTCAACAACATGCCGGACCACATAGTGTACCAAACGGTCACACAGAGTTTTATAACAACGGACTTTGTAACCACAGATGTCAGTAACTTTCGAAAGCGCCAGGTCCTCTGAGTGAGTGTGGTCCAATGCAATCAAGTTCCTGCGTTTATTTGGAGTAATAACGTGCACTTTGATCTTAAACCTGGTTGATACCGGGTTGATGGGGTTCTGGGAGTTCTTTTACTCCCCCAAAGCCCGGCCCGAGGCCAGGCTTGACTTGTGAGAGTTTGGTCCACTAGGGTGTTGCTTGGAGCGGCCCGCAGGCCCACATACCCACCACAGCCCGGTTGATCCGGCATTCCTTGGAGGAATAAATCTAGTTTCCTCTTGAAGATGTCCACGGTTGTTCCAGCAATATTTCTTATGCTCGCTGGGAGGGTGTTGAACAACTGTGGACCTCTGATGTTTATACAGTGTTCTCTGATTGTGCCTATGGCACCCCTGCTCTTCACTGGTTCTATTCTGCATTTTCTTCCATATCGTTCACTCCAGTACGTTGTTATTTTACTGTGTAGATTTGGTAGATTAACTCTTAAACTGCGCAACACGTCATATGACGTGTTGGAGTACTACGCAAGATTTAAACGGCCCGCGGACACACGGGGTTCACCACACCTTCATCAGGGCTCTTGTAAATAGACGCCATTTTAAAAAAAAATCGTGGGCCAAACTCCCGGGTGTTAACCCCTTAACTGCGTTGCCTCCAAATGTGACACCCCCGCAGTGCGCAAGAAATAAATTCTCTGGAAAAAATTCTTTTTTCTTTTTAAAGTGTCAAAAACCCTTCCCTCAGTATGGGTATGTAAAATAAAAAGTCAAAATAGTACTTACTTTGGCTGCTATGGGGTCCGGAAGTTGGGGCGTGACATCATTCCCCGTGCGCGCGTGCCGTAAGCTCTCGGGGGCGGTGGGACACTCGGGGCGGGGCGAGCGAGTTGCCGCGAATATATTTTCGTTCATTTTTTGCGCACCTTTCCAAATACATTTTCGTTGTTTTTATGTGCCAATCCAATGTATAATGAACACGTACACTATAATATTGCAGTACAACATCCGTACTGTCCGTAGACACTGTGTTACGTGCATGTCAGGCGCAGTCAGGCGCAGATAGTCTCAGTGAGAGGGTGTGTTAACCGGAGCTCCTGAGTGTTGTTATATTATCATAGCAATATGGAAGTTGTAGTGAAGGACCTGGTGACTCTAGTGGGAGCCCTGAGGACAGAGTTGGACTCTCTGCGGGAGGAGGTGCGTCAGCTGAAAGAACAACGAGAAGTAACGAAGGAGGAGACCAGTAGTAAAGGGACCTTGTCTTGGAGAGTTGTGAAAGACAGGGGCCTTAAGAAGACTTTGATAAAGCCGCCTTCAAACGCCATAGCAACTTCTAATTCATTTGACGTTTTGGAGGACGAGTGCTGTGGTGAGACTGCAGATCGCACAAAAGGGAAAGCAACGAAGAGCAAGGAAGCGCAGGCCCCTCAGAGAGTAAAGGAAGTACCTAAGCAAACCTTAGTTGTGGTAGATTCCCAGATAAGGTATTTGGATAGAACGTTTTGTGCTAGAGATAGGGGGAACAGGTTAAGGGTTTGCTATCCCGGAGCTGGCATTGCTGATATTATAAACAACATGAATGATATTATGGCTGGAAATGGGAACAATCCCATTATTTGCATTAGCGTGGGAGGAAATGATGTTGGTCAAGTTAGGAGTGAGGAACTGATTCAGAGGTATAAAACAGCCATAGAATTAGTTAGGAGCAAGGGAGGAATCCCGATCATATGTGGCATTCTTCCAAGAAAGGGAGTGGGAAATGAATGGATATCGAGGGCACTTGGTGTCAATTGCCGGCTGGAAAGATATTGCAAATCAAATGCAATATCTTTCATAGACAACTGGGAACACTTCTATAGAAGAAATGAAATGTATGCTCGTGATGGGGTGCATCTGTCCAGAGCTGGGGTTGTTGCTGTTGCGAACTCGTTGGAAGAAGTGGTTAGAGGTGTTTGTTTGGGTTTAAACTGTTAGTAGATAGAGGTATGGGAATTGATTTGGAGGAAGGAGGTAATAAAAGTATGTGTTTGTGGGAGAAAGGAATTGGCAAAATGATCAGGGAAAGAGAAGGGCCTCAAAATAACAATTCACTTAGGGTATATTACACTAACAGTAGAAGTCTAAGAAATAAAATTAACGAATTAAATGCTCTTGTCTGCACAGAAAAAATAGATATTATTGCACTTACCGAAACGTGGATGAATGTAGAAAATAGAGAACTATTAGCTGAATATCAAATAAATGGATTTAAACTATTTCACACAGATAGATATATTAGATGAGGAGGTGGAGTAGCCATATATGTTAAGAACAATTTGAAATGTAGTCTCAAAGAGGGAATCAAAACTGAGCCACACACAGAAACTATTTGGATAGAATTAAACGAAAAAGCTAATAATATTATAATAGGAGTTATATATATAGCCACCAAATTTAGACAGAATGGAAGCAAAGCACCTATGGGATGAAATATCTAGAGCATCTAGATCTAACAGTATTTATGTCATGGGTGACTTTAATTTTAGCGGAATAAACTGGTTGAACAAAACAGCGTTGAATGTAATGAAACGCCATTTTCTGGGTGAGACCCGGAGGCTCCCCGGAGCTTTACCGGCTGATATGCTAATGTCAGACTTTGGCATCAGTCATGTGTATGGAGTTCTAGGGCCTACCGGGGACCACGAGCCAGAACCTGGCCCCCTCAGAGAGGCAAGGGGAGCAATGGCCTATAGAAACCCCCGTGTGGTTGGAAGCATTCTATGTCTGCCATCGACCGGGTCAAGCACCCAGAAAGGTAAGCATTCCAAAACAAACCCCTATTCTGGTGAAAATTGCTACCTAAAGCCGAACTAGTGGATAGAACTCTTCAACAGAAAACAAGGAAACTAGTATGACGTCATACGTCACTGTGCCGCTGTCTGCGCAGCTCCCCCCTCCCCGGGAGAGGGAAGGGGGAGCCCCAGACCTCCCACGCCGGCTATCCACCCATCAGTTCTGAGGCTGGATGTCAAAACACGCGAAAAACGCCGACCGGAGGGAGGGAGGGTTGCCGGGGAGCCTCCGGGTCTCACCCAGAAAATGGCGTTTCATTACATTCAACGCTGGTTTTCTGGGGGGAGCCCCGTCGGCTCCCCGGAGCTAACTACCCACAGAGGAAGGTCAAAAAGACAGAACCGGGAGGCGGACACCACGCACCCCCCAAGGAGGCGGACACCACGCACCCCCCAAGGAGGCGAGACAACCGGCAGCAAACGCCAACCCAAGGCGCCACAGGCCCGAAAATCCCGGGAACAACACGAGAACCAAGAGCAGCAAGGCCCCTGCACGAACACCAAAAATCCATGCCCGAAAGACCGCAAGGCCACGTCGCCCAGATGGCAGCGAGAGCAGCGAAGCCACGAACGCCACAGGCATGAAGCAAGAACACAGGCAGCTTAGCCGCAAGAACACGGCTGACCACCCAGGACACTATCACCCGCGAACCGGGAAGAACAGAACCGGATCAACGCAAAACGCGCTCCGGACCCAAACGCCGTGGCACGCAAACAACAGCGGAGGGCCGCCACTGAACACAAAAACGACACACCCCCGGCCCGACCAACGAAGCACCAACAAACCCTGGACCCCTCCAGAATGCAGCAGCCCCACCCCGCGCCAGATAAGATGGAGACTGCTGCCACCAAACAACCAAAACGCTAAAACCGAAGGAGCAAGAAAACTCAGCGACTCGACCCCCAGAGGCAAAGGCCCAAAGGAAAGAGCCGACGAAAAAACACACCGGAACCGAAGGGGCACTACCAACCGAGGAGAAGACAGAGCACGCTGACCAGAGACCAGGATGGTGCAAGCGGCGCACGAACAGGCCGGAGGTGAAACGACGCACAAGACAGCTGACTAACGGTGCAGAAGCAGCACCAAGACCGAAAGCAAGCTGAAGCGGCTCCGCCCGCGCCGCACGAAAAGAGGCGACAGTATGTGGCAAGACGAAGGCCCCCAACCCCCACCAGAAAACCAAGCCGAGAGTAACCAAGCTAGCAAGAGTAACCACCTAAGAAGGGACAGGAAAAGGAAAGACCGCCAAAATACCCCATACTGCCGCCAAGAGAAGCACGCAGGTGGGACACCTACCACGAAGCCACCCGACCACCAACCGGAGGCGAGACCGCAAGGCAGAACATAAGCAGCCCCGACAAGGCCCCTCCGAGCCCAGGAAAAAGGCGGAGCCGCGGGAAGATCTCGGGCGCGACCACCGAAACCCAGGCGGCACAAGGAGATGGAACGTCTGCCGAACAGAAAAACTCCCCAAAGCATGCAAGCCCCCCAGAAGTTCAGAAACGACGGGTCCGACGCGAGACATCGCAAGACCCCCAAAAAAACAACAACCGGCAGGGCAAGCTAGGAAACCAAAGAAGGCAGAAGGGTCGCCGCCAGAACAGTACCCGAACCAAGGGGTACGAACAACTGCAATAGACCGAGACAAAGAAGCACATCACAGGACACAGGCTGACCAACGCCTAAGAACACACGCAGAACATCCCTGCTGCAGAGGAGGCAGGAAGAAAGAGCAGAAGCACAAAAACCCCAGGAGAACAACCAGGGGTGGACAAACAGGCAGGGACAGAAAAAACCCCACGCAATCCCCAGGCACAAAACGGCAGCAAAGTGCCACTCCACAACCAGACACAGGAACAAGGACACGCCACCGTGAAACACGGTACCAATGCACACGTGCAGCAGCAGCAACAGGCACCACTGCAACATGCAACATGTAAATAGCAACTCCCTTCTGCAAAGGCAGAGAACGGAGCAGGCAGACCCCAGACAGGGCCAACGGAGACACGACAAAACCCTGCAGGCCCAGAAACCTGCACCAGGCGACCGACGGCGGAGAGACCCCGCTCGATACCCGCTGGATGAGGTACTGGGAGCTCTTTTTCACCTGAAGCCCGGCCCAAGGCCAGGCTAGACCGGCCAGAGGGTGGCCCACCAGGCAGCTGCTAGGAGCAGTCCACCGGCCCACATACCCCCACAACCAGGACGGGCCGGAACTGCCATACGAAAACAGGCTAGTGCGCCCTGGAAGTCCACGGACGAACCAGCAAGAAGGCTTATGCTCGCAAGTAGGTCGTGTAACAAGCACAGACCTCTGATGGTAATACAGTGTTCCCCAAATGTGCCAATAGCACCACTGCACTCCACTGGTACTATCCCGCAAGTTCTACCAGATAGGCGGGACCCAAGAGCCAGAGCTCAAATCCTGCAAGCACAGCCAGGAGCCTTACCAGGTGAGTACAGAACCAACCCTACAACCCCCACACCTCACAACATTAAAAGGAGGGTCCCCTGAATGACTCCAGCATGGGTTGGACATGCACAAGAGGGGGACAGGAAGGGTTGAAAAAAGGGACAGTCACTGGTGTGCGAACAGTCTCAGTCGTACAAAAATATACCTAAATAAAGACAGGTATATAAACAACTCCGCATGCAGCGCCCGGCCAAAAGACGCCAGACCGCAGAAACTCACCTGGCGAATGGTGGCACGAACTTGACACGACTCAACCGTGCCCAGAAGAACCTGGGAGCACCGCCAGGTGAAGACGCCAGAGCCGGACCCGCAGGAGAACGGAGAGGCGGAGGCGGTCCACACCCATGACACAGGGAAAACCGCGGTGTCCTCCCCACAACTGGGAACCAGGACACCCCCGGCGCGAAGGGGCACATACCGCAGCCAGGGAGAAGAACGAGAGGCGAAGCACTGTAGCAAAAAGGGCGCAAAACACCAGCACTAAAACACCGCCCAGACAAAAACAAACTCCACGGCGCATGCGCATAACACGCTGGCCGAACCGCACACCCTCCCTGCGGGAAGGTGCCAGCCAGGACTACTGCACGAGAAAAGTAGCCAAAAGAGGAAGCAGGAACAATAAAACTGGCCAAAGAAGCAAAGAGCCCAAAAAGGAACCCAACCGGGCGACAAGTAGCCCAACCGGGCGACAAGCAGCCCAACCGGGCGACAAGCAGCCCAACCGGGCGACAAGTAGCCCAACCGGGCGACAAGCAGCCCAACCGGGCGATAAGCAGCCCAACGGGGCGACAAGCAGCCCAACGGGGCGACAAGCAGCCCAACGGGGCGACAAGCAGCCCAACCGGGCGACAAGCAGCCCAACCGGGCGACAAGCAGCCCAACAGGGCGACAAGCAGCCCAACAGGGCGACAAGCAGCCCAACAGGGCGACAAGCAGCCCAACAGGGCGACAAGTAGCCCAACAGGGCGACAAGGACGAGAAGCCGACAGACGTTCCAATAATGCGGGAAGTAGCGAAAAACCTTCCCGTACCCTCGAGAACAGAAGCCAACACTAGTCCCGAAGGCACACAAAGGCGCAGGTGCACCCGAGATCAGAAGTCACGCAGAACCCCATCGAAAGGGGAAACATGACGAAAACACCATCCCAAAAAGGGGTGGGAGGAAACATCCACCCACAGGACGGAACCAACCGACTCAAAGGCCAAGGAACCGAGCCCGGGGAGAGGCCGACGCCCAACAGCACGTACGGCGAGTGGGGAGGAAAAACCCCACTCCGCGTAACCACAAGCCCCGCCTAGAGGGGGATAAAAACCCCCACGGGGTCCAACGGGGCCAAGGCCCCCCAAGTCAGCCCCTTCCCAGCCCCGGGAACCTACACAACAGGCCCCGGGGCCGAGCCGTTCCCCCAAAGCCCAGGCCGTACCAGAAAACCGGGGCAGCCGTGAAAACACTAATGAAGGGAGCCCACTGGCAGACTCGTACAACACGGCTTTAGGAACAGGCTCAAATGCCCCCGTCACTACCCCGGAAGGGGAATTCCCCGAGACTGCCCGAGTCTCAACACCATCAAAAACCCGCCCCGAACCTACAGACGGTAAGGAACCGGAAGCAGGCAGGAAGGGTGATCCAGGGGAAAGACAAGGCGGCGTGGATGGAACCAAGCAACCAACACCCCCAAGTCCCAAAACAAACTACAACGGGGCAGCCCCGGGGCTCCCGGGGAGGAAACCACGAGAACGTTGCCACCACCAAGTCTCACGTGCAACGCCCCTGCTGCCCGCACCCACTTTGTTAGCACAACTGGGTAACCGAGCCACAACGAGCAACCAAACTCGCAGGACTCTGGGTCGAAGGTGTCACCGACCCCACAGGCAGCAAACGGAGGCAAAACAGAGAGTCACCCAGAGACAAAGGGTGAGAGCAACCCTCAAACTCGCTGGAAGCGAGGGGGGGACTCTGGGGTCACATCCATTGGACCCGCGCGCCCCCAGGGGTTTCGCAGGGTCCCGAGCGTTTACTATAAGAGGACTCGCGCTCAGGTAATCCCAGGCAGGGTACTGCTAACCGGCACCCAAAGCTACCAAACAACTTTCTAAGAGCTGAACCCCCGGGACGTGTACACTCACGGGGACCTAGCAGGGGTACCACCAGAAAATACTCAGAACACAAGGGACACAAAGGGCAAGAACGAAGGCAGACTCCCCCACCAAGTAGATAAACAAAAAGAAAAAGAAAACCCCGCAAGAGGACAGCGTACCTAAGCGGAACAGAGCCGGCCGCTATGATTGGTAAAGACAAGCTGCACAGTACCCTGCGCCCCACCAGTGCAAAAACTGCCCCTTACTCTAAGGCGAACAAGGGAGACAGAACACACGAGCACACAAAGAGCGGCCGAAAACCAAGCAGTAAACGGCCAAGCAGGGGCAGGACCCAAGGAACTTGTGGAAGGTGGCCCCAAGCCCCAAGGGCAGTACTTACAGGGCACCTACGGAAGAGAACCCTAGGAGCCTGCAGCCCGAGTACTGAAGAATCACTCCCGGCTCACGCACCACCTAGAAAACAGACAACACACTCTAGGTACAGTGCTGAAACAACCACTGGAGCCGGAGCACATAACCATTGCCTATAGCATCAGCCAAAGAACTGATGGGTGGATAGCCAGCGTGGGAGGTCTGGGGCTCCCCCTTCCCCCTCCTGGGGAGGGGGGAGCTGCGCAGACAGCGGCGAGGTGACGTATGACGTCATACTAGTTTCCTTGTTTTCTGTTGAAGAGTTCTATCCACTAGTTCGGCTTTAGGTAGCAATTTTCACCAGAATAGGGGTTTGTTTTGGAATGCTTACCTTTCTGGATGCTTGACCCGGTCGATGGCAGACATAGAATGCTTCCAACCACACGGGGGTTTCTATAGGCCATTGCTCCCCTTGCCTCTCTGAGGGGGCCAGGTTCTGGCTCGTGGTCCCTGGTAGGCCCTAGAACTCCATACACATGACTGATGCCAAAGTCTGACATTAGCATATCAGCCGGTAAAGCTCCGGGGAGCCGACGGGGCTCCCCCCAGAAAAACAGGGAATAGTGAAGCAGAAGATTTTCTAGAATTAATTGACGATTGCTTTCGTACGCAACACATTAAGGAACCAACACGGGAAAATAATATTTTAGATTTAGTGTTAACTAACAGGGAAACACAAATTAATGACATCGAAATAGGGAGTGAGCTAGGGAACAGTGATCACAAAGAAATCAGATTTAGCATAGAATGGAATAGACCAGTAGGAGAAAATTCTGTTAAAGTGCCAGATTTTCGAAAAGCTGATTTTAATAGCCTAAGAAATTTTTTGGGTCAAATTGATTGGAAAGTCTTGGGTATGGGTTGTGGGCCGGTCTTGGAGCGAGACATGAACCCAGCGATAGGTGACTTAAATGGGGATTTCGATGTGGATTCAATATATAACTTATTTAAGAATATTCTAAACAAAGCACAGGAACGTAGTATACCATACAAATTGAATAGATCGAATACTAATGACCCAAAGTGGATAACAAAGAATTTGAAGAACCTTATAGGTAAAAAGAGAGCTTGGTACAAAAGGATTAAAAATGGGGAGGTCACTTTAGAACAGGAATTCGTACAACTGGTTAGAAATGTTAAAAAAGAGATAAGGAAAGCAAAAAGAAACTATGAAGTTCGCATAGCAGGGCAAGCAGAGACAAATCCTAAAGGGTTTTTTCAGTTATATCGTACTAAGACTAGGGAAAGGATAGGTCCATTAAAAACTGAGACAGGTCAAATAACAGATAGTGATGAAGAGATGAGTAGTATTTTTAATAAATATTTTGTATCTGTATTTACTAAAGAGGAACTTAACAATATGCCTTCAGCCAAACAAGTCTATGTGGGTGGGGACGAGGACAGGCTGACGAGTTTTGCAGTTACCAGGGAGGATGTTCTTAAACAAATAGTAAAACTCAAACCAAACAAATCCCCAGGGCCGGATGAAGTGTTTGCCAGGGTGCTTAAAGAATGCAAAGAGGAGCTTTGTGACCCACTGTCAACCATATTTAATAAATCAATAGAGTCAGGCAGAGTGCCAGAGTTTTGGAAAGTTGCTAATGTGATACCAGTTTTTAAGAAAGGAGATAGATCACTTGCGTCTAACTATCGACCAATTAGCCTAACGTCTATTGTGGGAAAGTTACTCGAATCTATAATAGCAAATAAAATTCGTCTTCATCTTGAAAAACATAAATTAATAATTGAGTCGCAACATGGTTTTATAAATGGCCGTTCATGTTTAACAAATTTGTTATCTTTTTATTCTAGCATAGTTGAGGCAGTTGATAGTGGTAAGGATTGTGATGTTGTGTACCTTGACTTTAGCAAAGCTTTTGATACAATGCCACATGAAAGACTGATTAAAAAGATAGAGTCTCATGGTATTGGGGGTGCTATATTAAGCTGGATTAGGGCATGGCTATACCAAAGGAAACAGAGAGTTAGTATAAATGGAATCAAGTCAGAGTGGGAAAATGTTGTAAGTGGAGTGCCTCAAGGCTCTGTCCTGGGACCTCTGTTGTTTATAATATATATAAATGATTTAGATTCAGGTTTGAGTAGCAACATTTGCAAATTTGCCGATGATACGAAAATCGGTAGGGAAATTAATTCGGAGGAGGACTCACTATCACTTCAAGTTGATCTAGATAGGGTTTTGAAATGGTCAAAGGATTGGCAGATGCAGTTTAATGCTGATAAATGTAAAGTTCTGAGGTTAGGTAATGATGATAGAGTTACAAGATACCAGCTAGATGGTGTTGAGATTGCGAAGTCGGATTGCGAAAGGGATCTGGGAGTTATGATTAGTAAGAATTTAAAACAAAAGGATCAATGCATAAATGTTCGTAATAAGGCAAATCGGACACTGGGATTTATTAATCGAAGCGTTAGTAACAAGACACCTGGTGTGGTTCTCAAGCTATATCTTGCTCTAGTTAGGCCCCATTTAGATTATGCAGTTCAGTTTTGGTCGCCATATTATAGAACGGATATAAATTCACTTGAACGTGTCCAGCGTAGGATGACTAAGTTAATTCCCCAAATTAGAAATCTTTCATATGAAGAAAGATTAACAAAGCTCAAGTTGCATTCACTGGAAAGGCGAAGAGTTAGGGGTGACATGATAGAGGTTTACAAGTGGATGAATGGACATAACAAAGGGGATATTAATAGGGTATTAAAAGTATCAACACAAGACAGAACACGAAACAATGGGTATAAATTGGATAAGTTTAGATTTAGGAAAGACTTGGGGAAATACTGGTTCAGTAACAGGGTTGTTGATTTGTGGAACCAATTGCCGCGTAACATTGTGGAGGTCCCTCGATTCCCTCGATTGTCCCTCGATTGTTTCAAGCAAGGGTTGAAGGGTTTCAAGTCCCTCGATTGTTTCAAGCATGGGTTGGACAAGTATATGAGTGGGATTGGGTGGTTATAAATAGGAGCTGCCTCGTATGGGCCAATAGGCCTTCTGCAGTTGGCTTTGTTCTTATGTTCTTATGTTCTTATGTTCATGAAACTTGTGTACACATATGCAGCACATATTTACTATGTATCATGCTAATTTGTGTATATATACAATCTATTTACAGACTATACACTGTCACACACTATATACATTCACCATCAACACATTCAGAAAACCGCGAGTGATGAGCAGTCACACCCAGCCAGCCCTCCCTCACTCCTCCAACTCGCCAACATTGCTCCTCCAAATCATAGTTATTCACACGAATGTTTCAAGTTCATTTATGTATATTTACAACATATGTACACACTATATACATTCACCATCAACACACTCAGAACACCGCGAGTGTGAGCAGCCACACCCAGCCAGCCCTCCCTCACTCCAACATCTTACTCGCCAACATTGCTCCTCCCACCATACTGTTATTGTATTTATTACACAATTTACACATGTTATATATACCTATCTACATGTTTTATTTACCAGAACTATGCAAGTAAGCCGGTATTGTGTCCAAACAGTACAGTGGCCACCATACACTACATGACAAATCACACAGCAGACGACGCCACGATTACGACGTCACCTCCCTCACCAAAATAGCTCCTCAACATACTCCTGGTGCTGTTATTACACTATTCACACACACTGTATATACCCATGTACATGTGTGTTCCCCATAGCGAACCACGAAGCTAGTACGGTGTGCAAAACAAGAGTTACTGTCACACAGTGAGGCTACCTCAATTATCTCCCTTCCTCCCTCCCTCACCAAAATTCCTCCTTCCTACGCACAACGCTCATTATAACCACAATCCTGGTCACTAATACCTGTAAATGAATAATTGACCACAAGTTTATTTTGAAAAGGAACCTAAAAAGTCGTTTGAAGGTTCCTACATGGACGAAATAATGCTGTGGTGCTGTGGTGTGGTGCTAGCACTGTGAACATCGTGAACAGCATTGAATCACTAATATTTGAACATTGTACCCAGTCATTATCACACTCGGGCTCTTCTATAATACTATCAATAAAACAGATTATATATATATTTTGACAATATTAGGCGATGCTGTGGTCACACGATGAACAGCAGTGCTGTGCGCTCATGCTGCGAGCGCCAGCCTTGGTTGCTCACTCACTACTGAGGCTCTGGCACCCGGCAATGTGGATCATGATTTTTTTTAAAGATGGCGTCTGTTTACAAGAGCCCTGAGGAAGCTGATGTGAACCCCATGTAGCCGCTGGAGTTTTGAATGGAACGTGAAAAATAAAAACACCCGGAGGCGCGTTGTGCACCTGAAGCCTGGGCCTGCAGGCACGTTGCGCAGTTAAAGGGTTAATCTGTCATCTTTGCAGACCCAGTAAATTCCTTGCCTTTTTGTGCATCCTGGAGATAATTCTGCACAGCCCAGGTGAAATCTTATGTTACAGATGCAACACTTGACGCCTACATTACGTTTTCCCAATACTCCCGAACACTTGCCACACCTCTCCATTGTCTGATGTATTGTATTGTATTTGTGCTTCACTGTATGGATCACTTGTTGATGTCAGTCCTTTTAACTCTTTATGAAATTATATGTACATATTTATATATTTAATATTTATAATATTATATGTATACCGTATATTTGTAAAATTATGTATGTTATTTTGTTCAAACTTTATGGCAGGTACTTAGCGTAGGGTAGCGAGGCTGGGCCCCGGTCGGTACAGGTGACCTCTTGTTGTCCCAGGTTGGTGTCACCAGTTTCCAGTTAATTTATAACACTGATTTATTCTTTGCTTGTATTCTTACAAGGAATTTTCTGCCTAATTTCTGGCTTGCAATGGTACTCACTCACTTTATTACTAAATCCTAGATCCACATTTCCATATTACACTATATATTTTCCGTATTTTATCACTGTGGGACTGCCCTGGGGTAGGCCTTGTGGCTTGTGTAAACATAGCCTAGCTGATGCCGTCTCTTGCCACCATTCTATATTTCTAGTATTCTATATTTATAATACTCTATGCACTATTTTCCTACACTTCCAACTTATGTGTGTGTTGTGATACCCATTCCACTTCCCTGTTCCACGAATCACTGTTTACTATTTTTTCCTCATACCGCCTACACGCATGTACACAAAGCCTTGTGCACTGGCTCACACATGGTCTCCCATTTATTCTCTATTTAACACAAAGTTCCATTGTTAATGACTGTTTTCAACTTTCCAGCGGGTCACTATGCACTTTGTGATGTCTGTAATCAGTAATCCATGGCTGTAGTCCTAAGAAATCTCGGTTAATGTCACGATTTTAATGGAGCGCGCACTGTACATCCTTCCCCTCCAACACGACATATAGATGTTATCCTAACACAGATGCCTGACACGAGTGAGTGGGAGAATGAGATGGACGATGTCGAGAGTGTGTACAGTACATGCGCCTCGCCGCCTTGGGTCAACACTGCTAGACTTACCATCACCATCTGTGTCACCTGATGTGAGTTTATTTGGTTATACCATGTGAGATGAGCCATTTTCGTGCTTCAGTGACGACATAGGCTCCGATACAGTGTTGACGAACTGAATGCAAGCGGCTATGGTGTTACTAGGCGAGGTTTTGCTGCCCCAGCACCTGAGGCAAGCACCAGGGTGTCACACGACCTGAGGACAATGACGACAGTGCGCCCTCGACATCAGATGTTCACGGTAGGCCTTTACTACGCAGAAGAGCCTCATCTCCTGGCATACCCATACACAGCTCTAGCACAAGACGACGGAGCCGTGGTGTTGGTGCCCATGCTGGTGGTGCTCGTGCTGGTGTTGGTCGTGGCGTTGGCGCCAAAACCAAAAACATGGGTGTACTTTTGTGGCACGATTGTGAGAATTTTGTCCCACAAATTCCAACATTTGATGATATTAATATTGGTGTGACACCCTTATTCCCGTATAATGGTGATGATATGCCTGAAATTGATTATTTTATGGCATATTTCGATCACGAATTCACGAACCATCTCATTGCAGAGACAAACGGATGCGTTCAGGAACCCATTGACTCTGGAATTTTACCTGCCTCTCGACTGACACGTTGGAAAGACACGACTAATAAGGAAATGTATGCTTTTAGTGTTGTGCATGATGATGAGGCATTCAAATAAACACATCATCCAGGATTATTGGAACAAAGACAGCCTTGTTCCATCCCTGTGTTCAACAGGTACATGTCACGTGATAGGTTCCTGCTGCTTCTCAGGTGCCTGCACTTTGAGAACAATGCAAATGGAGACAGACACGACAGACTGTAGAAAGTGCGGAATATATTAACTGATATGAAAGAAAAGTTCCATGACTATTTGGTACCATGACAGAATGTCATGACTGATATATCGCAAGTCCTCTTCAAGGGATGACTGGTGTTCAAGTAGTACATTCCATCAAAGCAGTACCAGTTTAGACTAAAGTTTTTCATGCTTTGTGACTGCAAAACTGGTATTGTCATGGACGTGATACTGTATTCAGGTACAGATGTTGACATACCAGGTCAAGATCCACACGGGTTCTCAGGCAGTGTCGTGAAAACACTCATGGTACCGTTGCTTAACATGGGGTATATACTGTTTATGGACAACTATTATACCAGTCCCTTGCTCACCAGATTCCTCCTTGACCACAACACCGGCGTATGTGGCACTGTCAAGGCCCACAGGTGGGAAATGCCAGTGTTTGGCATTGGTATTGCAGAGGGTGAATGCCAGCTGCGAAAGTGTGGACAAATGTTATTAGTGCTCTGGAGGGACAGAGGCTAGGTGAATATGTTGATAACTATTCACACGGGTGCCATGTTGGACAGTGGCAAAGTGAACTTTGCAACGAGGTTGCCAATATATAAACCTGATTGTGTCATTGACTACAATGTAAATATGCAGCTAGTTGATAAATGGGACATGATGGTTGGTTCCGTCGAGTGCGTGCAAAAATCTGTGAAGAGGATGAAGAAATCTTGACCAATCTGGGAGCTTAACAAAGAAATTCTTTTTCCACCTCATTGACATTGTAGTGCTGAACTGCTTCAACATGTATCTCGTGAAATCTGGCAAGAGACCCCCCCTAACACGTACATTCAGTGTTGTTCTAGTGTCACAACTTCTCGTAAAGCATGGGGGTGGAGGGCTGTGTTGCAACGAGTGGGATGCCAGCAACAATGCCTCTCGCAGTTCCTGACAGACTCAGGAATAAAGAACTCCTTACTGTACACAAGCATGGTTATATGTCAGGCACAGGCACATGGGACAAGGGTAAACGTGCCTGCATTGGTTGCAAGAACATACATCGTAGGGAACGCAAGCGAAAATCCATCTGCACCTGGTGCAATGAGTGCAAAGTTGTCCTATTCTGCTTCATGATTATAACACACACTCAAGCAGTTCTAAGTGTGTTGATAGGGGATGTATATAATGTGTGATACTGTACAGTGTGTAAATAAGTTATAAATGTACTTATTTGAACATAAAATATAGAAAATATAGTCAATGTCTGTGGACACATTTGTGATACTGGGAGTCTATGGCACGGGGCGAACGCTGAGCGGTGACGTCACACAACATTTTCTGGACAACACTGCGGCCAATTTAAGTACATTTGTGACATTTTTTCAACATATGTGATCAGGGAAATGAATTTAACAATTTTGGAAAGACAAAAATTTTTTGCAAAGATTTGATTTTTTGGCACACCACGGGTTTGTCAAATTTTAAGGCAGAGAAGTGCAGTGGTTAAAGCTGCAACTGGACACCAAATATGACGCAACCCCCAGCTGAACAAACAACCCAACAACCACCCATGGATCCCTCCAGAAACCAGCCGTCTCATTCGTTGCCAAAAGAAGAAGGCAGCAAACGAACAACCCCAGGACCAAAAGAGCAGAAAACAAGGCCTGTTGAACCAAACCCGGACCGAAAAAGCCACACCAAACTGAGAAGAGGGAACAAGAGCACCCGGTCCAAAGACCAAGAAGGCTCAGGCAGAGCAGTAGCAGGCCAGAGGTGAAAATTACACGAGAGAGTGTGCTGAACAGAACGAAAGGGACATCCACCCTGAACACAAGCAGGTGCGGCTCTGGCAGCACTGCACGAGAAGAAAAGACATAAGACTCCGTTCAGAAAGACCCAAGAAAGAGAGGACAAAACAACCCAAACAGACAACAACAATAACCAAGGAGGAAAAGGATATGGCGGAAGGACCGCCAGGACTGCATACTGTCGCTGAGAGGAAGACCGCAGATTGGACACCATCTAAGAAGCCACCTGATCACCATACAAATGGCTATACATCCATGTCAGAAAACGAGATGTGAGAAGCGGAAGAAAGCCGAACCAGCGAGGTACCTCACAGGCCCAACATGCTGAAAGAGACGGAGCCGCGGAAAACACCCGGGTTCAGACACCATGCAAGCAGCGTCTGAAACCAAGTCCGGGCCAACCACCATGGGGCCAGGAGAACCACTACCCTGAAAGGATTTGAGCCATGCCAGAACCTGAAGCAACAGCTGTACAGTACAGGAACTCCCACCTCGACCAGGCCTGCCGGAAGGCATCCACTACGAATGCTTCGCAGTCAGGGAATGGCGCCATGTATATAGTCGGGACCAAGCCAACACAAAGAGGTCTACCTCTGGGAGCTTGAACATCCAATAAAGCCAAAGGAAGGAGGTGGCGTCGACCGTCCACTCTATGTAAGAGATATCATCCAAGCACCTGGCTCGAGAAGAAGCCGGACCTGGGAAAACATAGTCATCCGAAAAGAGGGGCCAGGAAGCCAACAGTTCAGACAGGACAAGTCTAGAATAAACCGAAGATCTGCACAGTCCCAGTCCGGAGCCGAAAACAAGCGAGAAACCCACTTGAGGGATGAAGTCATTTTGACCATGCCCAAGCAAATCCACTCTAATATGACCCGACAGAAATACTGGGAAGAATCCTGCCCCGAACCCCCAAATGGAGAAGCTGCCCAACGGCACCAAATGTCGGAAGAGATGACGTGAAATGCCCACAAATCGGGAGCATTTTCCTGGGCATAATCACCCCAGGAGTCCAAGCTCTGCCCCCACCCCCCCCAATAGCAACTGGTAGAAGCCAGCGACAAAAACTGAGTAACACAGTCTTCCGGATATAACAGGAGACAGAACGGACAATAGTACTGTAAGGCCAGGCCCAAGCAGACTCGAAAGAGAGAGTGAGGACATCCTGCTGTCACACGAGGCAAAAAACATAGAAACAGCTTCCGGAGGATCGGAACAAAAAGCTTCAACAAGGCAGCCGAAACCAAAACTCCGCTGAAGGCTACCCACTCAATGCCTCCACATCCTCCGAAAACCATTATGAGGACAGCCTGAGAAGACCAAAGAAGCGCACGACCAAAGCCAAATGATCCCAAGTTCGATGGTCATCCGCCACCAAGGCAGCCGAAAGAATTAATAAGCATGCTATTGCTCCAGACCCACAGCACGAGAAAGTGCAGGGGCGAAGAGGCATGCATTGAGGAACTCCAATGAGCCAACCCGGAACACCATGCAAGCAGCGTCTGAAACTAAGACCGGGCCAGCCACCATGAGGCCAGGAGAACCACTCTACCCAGAGAGAGTGGGAGAGAGCTCCAGGGCTTCCAACTAGACAATCAACCAAGCTGCCGCTGATCCCTAACATCCTCAGACGAGGAATGGGTAAATTGAATAACAACCTGATTGATACCTTGATGGAGTTCTTCTACTTCCCAAGGCGATGCCAGGCTCAACTTGTGAGAGCTTAGTCCACCAGGATGTCACTTGGAGCAGCCCGCAGGCCTACATATCCACCGCAGCTGGGTTGGTACGGCACTCCTTTGAGAAAATGATCTAGTTTTCTCTTGAAGATGTCCACGGTTGTTCCGGCAATATTTCTTATACTAGATGGGAGGTTGTTGAACAACCGTTGACCTCTGATGTTTACACAGTGTTCTCTGATTGTGCCTATGTCACACCTGCTCTTCACTGGTTCTATTCTGCATTTTTTCTTCTATATCGTTCACTCCAGTATGTTGTAATTTTACTGTGTAGATTTGGGACCTGGCCCTCCAGTATCTGCTACAGTATCCACTCAATTTAACGGCCTATATGGGGCTGTATCCTGGTCGTTATTTCCGGAGCTCCGTTATTTCCAAAGTTAAGTCGGGTTGGGTAATTTTTCAAGTAACATTCAGGTAGGATATATTTTATACTGTATAACTAAAATTAAATAAAGTTCATTGTGTAATTGCGTTCCAATTTAGTGCCACGCCGACGATTAAGCCAGCTGTTGGCTGCTGCATGGATGATGTGGGAACACGGTCTGATCAAGTCCAGATGGGTGGGAAAAAATTGTTTCATTCCTTTGTATTGCAAAATATTTCATGTATCAATCAGTGATTGCTAATATTTTCTCAATAAAATTTTAGAGATGTGTTTTGTTTTACCCTGAACAGTGCAGGTACAGAGCACCACTTGCTTTCTGAACCCCTTGGGGACGAGACTCGTCGGTTATTGTGTAAGTTCGTAAACGAGAAATGGAGGAAAATGGAGAGAGAGATTTTTAAATTTAACAAAAAATTCTAAGGGAAAAAATCGACAGATTCATAGCATAAATGCAACAAATGAAATAAAGTTCATTGTGTAATTGCGTTCACTCACCCCCACCCTTCCCTCCCTCACTGCTTCTTTCTCTCACTGCATCTTCCCCTCACTGCATCTCCCCCTCACTGCCTCTCCCCCCCTCACTGCCTCTCCCCCTCACTGCCTTCCTCATAACATGAGAACAGCAGGCTATGAAGGAGGGGGAGCTACTAACGGGGTCGGGAACTACTAACGGGGTGGAGGCTGTGTAGAGGCGGACATGTCTGTCAGCGCCTGCTCACAGATGCTAACTGTGCATAATTCATAAATAAAACTATATTTGTTTAACCCTTAACCCTTAACATGCTTGGGGTCTAATATCCTGCCATGCGCACAGGCGCATGTCATTTTGAAAAAAAAAAAAAATTTTTTTTTTTTTGCTAATCTGTTAAGTTCTGTTCACTGATCACGGGAAAAATAAAAAAAAAATTCTATTGTACTTACTTTTGTTGCAATAGAGCCGAAAAGCTCGGTGATGACGTCACAATCTGCATGTTCGCTCATGCAGTACACGCCCCAGAGGTGTTGCGCGCGGTCCTCAAACAGCCAGAGTTGCCACAAATATATTTTCGCGCTATTTATTTACAATGTCTAAGCGCATTTTATCTAATTTTTTTTCACTAATTGTGTTTCAAATACTGTTTGAACATATTTTGTATCAATAATTGTTGCATATTTGAGTATACACAGGCGCACACAAATGTTTTCAATTACGGCAATATAATATGTCATTACAGTCTATTAT
This sequence comes from Procambarus clarkii, assembly GCF_040958095.1. Taxonomy (NCBI): domain Eukaryota; kingdom Metazoa; phylum Arthropoda; class Malacostraca; order Decapoda; family Cambaridae; genus Procambarus; species Procambarus clarkii. Next base: position 20,546,919 of record NC_091154.1, read on the forward strand.
ATTGTATGTTCTGCTTATATTTGTATATATTTACACACACGCACACGCTATCTGCTTATATGTTTACATATTTACACACTCGCACACGCTATACACACTTTGAAGCACACTTAGAAGATTTCTAGACTGTGGTAGTCATTGAAGCAGTCGACAGCACATAATGGGATACCACACGTTTCACACCATGTTTGCACAAGCTTCCGTTTCTTGTCTCTACGTGTCGTTGTTTTACACACCAAGCAATCACGTTGGGCTATTGCACGCTTCCCACCAGGTGGCAAATACTTAAGTTTGTGTGCTAGGAAGCCTTCAGTGTGAGCGAGGCGTGGAGTACCAGCATGCTGCAACAGTGGGTTTATGATGGGCCGCTGAATACCTGGTATATCTTTTGCAAACTTTCCTAATAACTGTATTGCAGCATCAAATACAAAGTCACGGAAAGTGGGCTTACATCCAGTTCTCACAGGGTACATGTTGAAACAGTTCAGCATGCTCATGTCCACAAGATGGAAGAACACTTTTTTCGTCCACCTACATGTCTTCCGCACACACTCTGCAGTGCCAATCATCATGTCTGATTTATCAATCAACCGCATGTTGATATTATAGTCTAAAACACAGTCTGGCTTATATAGTGGTGCGTTTGTTTTATGGCTCACTTTCCCACTGTTCACCATTGTTCCATCATGAATTGTTGTCAACAAGTTCACCTCTCTTTTGTCTTTCCACCGAACTGACAGAATGTTATCACTTTTCCTTCTCTGACACTCACCAACTGCAATGTCGTTGTCAAACACAGGCATTTCCCTTCGTTGTGGCTTTACTGTACCAACCAATCCGGTTCTATTTTCTAGCAAGAACCGAGCTAGCAAGGGACTTGCATAGTAATTATCTGTATATAAAATGTGTCCCTTGTTCATCCACGGAGCCATGATGGTCTTCACTACACTCCCCGAGAATCCATGTTCGTCGTTACCGGGAATGTCTACATCACTAGCCGAGTACAGAATCATGTGTAACACGTATCCTGTCTCACAATCACAAAGAACAAAAAATTTCAGGCCAAATCGGTTTCATTTTGAGGGAATGTACTGTTTGAATGGAACACGTCCCTTGAAAAGTACGAGAGATTCATCAACCACCAGCTTCTGTGCTGGTACGTAAAAATCTCTGAATTTTCCAATAACATCGTTCATGTAGTGCCTCACTCGCCACAGTCTATCATCAGGTGTTCGGTCCTGAACACTTCCAAAATGTAGACACCTGAGGAGTATCTGAAACCTGTCTCGTGACATATATTTCCCAAATAAAGGTGTTGGTATTGTATGGTCCTTGCTCCAATAGTCACTTATTGCATGTTTGTGACAGTGCTTCATCAACAAACAGAGTGCCAAAAACACATACATTTCCGCAACTGTGGTATTTTTCCAACGCTGCAGTCGTGAAAATTCTGTGATTTCCCTCTCAATCAGGTAAGCAGCATGAAGGTTCGTTTGGTGTACAATGTATTCCATGAGTGGTTCATCATAGAATGCTGTAAAATATTCCATCTCAGCCATGTCCTCACCTTGATTAGGGAGAAGGTTTGTAATCCCTACATCTTTATCGTCAAAGTGAGGAATATTAGGAATAAAATCGTCACCATCACTCCACTCAAGTACACCAGGCGTCCTGCGAGATGCAGAGGAAAGACGGCGAGGAAGCGATGCATACCGGCGACCAGGAGCTGAATACCGTCTGCGAGAAGCACGGCGGCTAGGTGCACGTGAGGTGGGTGCACGTGAGGTGGATGCACTTGAGGTGGATGCACTTGAGGTGGATGCACGTGAGGTGGATGCACGTGAGGTGGATGCACGTGAGGTGGATGCACGTGAGGTGGATGCACGTGAACACGAGGGTCTTGGTCCCTCATGTGGTGCCATGCGGTGGCGCTTGGCTGGGCGAGATGCTGCTGACGCGACAATTTCTCGCCCAGTTACACCACTGGTACCAGCCACAGGCTCAATAAAACTTTGATCTGAGTCACTAAACCCAGAAAAGGAGTCACCTCCCTCTGACTCGTCACCATCAAACAGAAAATATCCACAGGAACTGTGAGGTCGTGGTAGAATTGGGGTAGAAACTGGGCGAGGAGGCATGGGTGAGTGTAGAGGCCTCGCCATGGCATGGCGGTCATTCTCACTTTCACTGCTGCTGCTGCTATCACCCGACAACTGTGTATAATCCTCATCGTTGTCTGAATCGTCAAACACACTTTCTTCACCTTCAGAGAATAATTCGTGGGCTATTTGCTCTGGGGTGAGGGACTGAGTGGTGCGTGCCCGTGAGGCGTTTGACCGTGCGCTCGCCATGGTGACTCTCGCTAAACTGAGGCCTCCCATGCCTTCGGTTCGTGAGCGGGAATTTTTTCAAAATGGCCGCTGTTTACTAGAGCCCCTGGGCAGCGTATGGGACCCCCAGCTACACCGCGGGCCATTCAAATCGTGCGCGGTACTCATAATCGTCATATGACGTGAAGCGCAGTTGACTGGTAAAACGATTTACACTTCATATGAAGTGATGCGCACTTTAAGGGTTAAAATGCTAGGGGTATAATATCCTTTCTTCCCTACAAGCGCATGTAATTTTGAAAAAAAAAAAAATTATTTTTTCTTCCTAACCTGTTAATTTGTGTTCACTGATCACAAGAAAAATAATAAAAAAATCGTAGGTTGCATATATTGCCCGCTATAGGGCAGTGAAGTCTGGCAAATTATAGGCGCTGACTCAGCGTGTGTCCCAGGCGGTCTGTTGCTCGCCAGTTGTCAGGCCGGAGTTGCCACAAAGAGATAATTACATAATTATTTCAATGTCTCTGATTTTTCATAGTTTTTTGCTGTAATATTATTCAATAGTGTGTAGTTTGATATATTTATATAATAAAATGAGTGAATCAATGCTGTACTCAAAAATATGGTGTGCATATTGTTCATTCAATTATGTTCATCAATCAGTGAACAAATACTTTGTCAGTTATTACACTATAAGCACAGGTTATATATAAGTATCTGCATGTTTTGTTCACTATAACGAACCACTAAGTAGCTATTATTTGTCAAAAAGTAACGAGGAGTGACCGCCGTGTACCAGCCAGCCACTCCCGCCCTCCCTCAAGTCATCTGACTCACCCACATTCTCCTCCCACAATACTGTTTTTGCTATAATTCACTATATACAGACGTTATATATAAGTATCTACATGTTTTGTTCACCATAACTGTACATCTAAGTTTGTATGGTGAGTAAAGGCACAAAGACGTAGGACCTCACACAGCTGATGGCTGCCGCCCTCAAGGCCAGACGCACTAATATTTCTCCTCCAACAATACTGTGTGGTGTTATTACGCTATATATCTTATATACAGACGTTATATATAAGTATTTACATGTTTTGTTCACCATAACTGTACATCTAAGCTTGTATGGTGAGTAAAGGCACAAAGATGTAGGACCTCACACAGTCAGCTGATGGCTGCCGCCCTCAAGGCCAGACGCACTAATATTTCTCCTCCAACAATACTGTGTAGTGTTATTATGCTATATACACACATTATATATAAATATCTACCTGTTTTATTCACCATACTTGTACAAATAAACTGGTATGGTGCCCAAAGGCAGTGGCGTCGTGCAGATGACGCCACTGCCCTCACCAAAATGGCGGCTCCAAACCTTCCCTTGCTGTTTATACCCTCTATACACACGTTATATATAAGTATCTACATTTATGTTCACCATAGCGAACCACTAAGCAGTCAATAAAAGGTGGCCACACACAGTCAGAAGATATCGCCATCACCCTCCCTCCCACAGCATTACTCCTCCCTCCATGGCGCACAGCGTTAAATATCACCACAATCCTGCTATTATCAGAACCCTGGTCAGTTTTATCACAGTCAGGGGTCTTCTGTAATAATATCATCGCTACATAATAGCATGAACAAGTATATTTTGGCATTTTTAGGTGATGCTGTGGTCACAAGCTGAACAGCAGTGCTGTTAGCTCATGCTGCGTGCATCAGGCTTGGTTGCTCACTCAATACTGAGGCCAATAACACCCGGGAGTTTGGCCCACGATTTTTAAAAAAAATGGCGTCTGTTTACAAGAGCCCTGATGAAGGTGTGGTGAACCCCGTGTATCTGCGGGCCGTTTAAATCTTGCGTAGTACTCCAACATGTCATATGACGTGATGTGCAGTTGATTGGAACAACGTCCAACACGTCACATGACGTGATGCGCACTTTAAGGGTTAATTAATAAATAGGAAATCATATAACATGTTAATGATTAATAATGTATATTAATATAAGAAAATTAACATATTTTGGCATAAATATTTTACAACTAAGATTAAAATTTGTAATACAATATGGGCGATAAGTTTGGCAACCATCGCCTGGTCAGCAAATCCTTCCTTACTGCCTTTCTCACCACTGCACCAACAGAGGGGAGAGAATTAGTGAGAGAGGAGAAATAGTGGGAGAGGGGGAGAATTAGTGAGAAAGAGAGGGAGGGGAAGGTAGGGAGATATGCTAGGAGGGAGAATGGGATAATTAGGGCGGGAGGGAGGGAAAGGCAGGCTGCCTGCCTCTCTGCTCCTCTGCCTGCCTCTCTCTCTCTCTCTCTCTGCCTGCCTGCCTGCCTGCCTGCCTGCCTGCCTGCCTGCCTCTCTGCCTGCCTGCCTGCCTCTCTGCCTGCCTGCCTGCCTCTCTGCCTGCCTGCCTGCCTGCCTCTCTGCCTGCCTGCCTGCCTCTCTGCCTGTCTGCCTGCCTGCCTGTCTGCCTGCTTCTGCCTGCCTGTCTGCCTGCTTCTGCCTGCCTGCCTGCCTGCCTGCCTCCCTGCCTGCCTGCCTGCCTGCCTGCCTGCCTGCCTGCCTACCTGCCTGCCTGCCTACCTGCCTGCCTCTCTGCCTGCCTGCCTTTCCCTCCCTCCCTAATTCTCCCATCCTCCCCTCACTACTTCCTTCCTGCCTACCTCCCCCCTCCCTTTCTCACTAATTCTCCTTCTCTCTCTCTCTAATTCTCCCTCTCTCTCTCATACTGTCTCCCACCTAAGCTCCCATCCATCCACCCACCAGTCAGCAATCACTGACGCAATGTGTGCATTTGGAGCCGACATGGTGCACAGATGTTTCTTGATTGTGCAGATATGTAAAACAAAATCACAGAATGAACTCTCCAGCCTCATGACAAATCAAAATAACAGGAATAATAGGCCATGAATCTGTGAAATCACAGGGTAGAAGGCACTCTAGAGTAGTGGCGCCCAACACGGTCAGTGGGCAAACTGAACCATCTCCCACCCATCACCACGGGCCGGGGCGACGCTTGGCGGACCGCTTCCTACCCGAACTTTGTTCGTGTAGCATGACTCCCCAACCCCAATTGGGAAACTGGAAGTTTCGGATAACTAAAGTTCGGAAACCAAGTGGTGCTCTGTAATGTATTTTTAATGTTATGACACAGGCTGTGGCGGCCAGGCCATAACAATGGCGATCGAGCCTTGTCACTGAGAGCTAGCCAAGACGAAATATTTTGAGCTTGCCTTTTCTCTGCTAATGATAGAATATACATTTGCAGAGATTAATATGTAGCTTTTGTTGAAAAAAAAACAATTAATATGTTGAAATACTATAATAAAATTGGTAAATTGACTTACTTTTAACCCTTACACTGCTCAGGGGTCCTTGGGACATTTACACCCCTGTGCGCAAGAAAAAAAAAATTCAAAAAAATTTGTTCGTCTTCAAAACATGTTAATTTGTGTCCCCTGAGCACGGAAAAAATAAAAAAAAAATCGTAGGTGACATATTTTGGGCGCAATTGACCGAGGAAGTCTGGCAAAAAGTGGGCGTTGACAGAGCGGTCGTCAGACCCGGTCAGCGTCACCCGCGTTGACAGATGGGAGTTGCCACAAAGATATTATTACCTAATTGTTTCAATGTCTCCGATTGATTTTTTCTTAGTTTTTTTGCAGTAATATTATTCAATAGTGTGTATTGTAATATATTTATATAATAAAAGTGATTAATAATCGCTATACTCAAAAGTATGATGTGCATATTAGTGATTCAATTATTATGTTAATAAAACTATAAACAAATAGTTTTGCTGCTATTACACTCTATACACAGGTTATATATAAGTATTGGCATGTTTTGGTCACCATAACGAACCACTAAGTTGGTATTGAGAGTCGAAAAGCAACGAGGAGTTACCGCCACACACCAGCCAGCCACTCGCTGCCACTCCCTCAACACACGCACTAAACTTTCTCCCCCAACAATACCAGTTGTGGTGTTATTACACTATATACAGACGTTATATATAAGTATGTGTATATTTTGTTCACCACAACTGTACAGCTAAGCTGATATAGTTCAGGCACTAAGAGTCGTCGCTATACACAGATGGCGGCTGGCGGCTCCCTCACTCTTTCAAGGTCACACGCACTAAACTTTCTCCCCCAACAATACCTTTTGCAGTGTTATTACCCTAAATACACATATTATATATAAATATCTACATGTTTTATGCACCGTAACTGTACACCTAAGCTTGTAGTGCGCCCAAAGAGCATAGTGGCCACCCTCTAAACAGCTAGACAAATCGTGCAGACGACGTCACCTCCGTCACCCATATGGCTCCTCCCAACATAATTCTTTTGCTGTTATTACACTAATACACACATTATATATAAGTATCTACATTTGTGTTCACCATAGAGAACCACTGACCAGGTATGGTGAATGCAAACAATAACAGGTGACTACACAGTCAGTAAACGATGCTGTCTCCCTCCGTCTCTCAGCATCACTCCTCCCATCACTCCTCCCTTGTTGTAATTATTACAACAATCCTGCTATTATCACAACCCTGGTTATTTATATCACAGTCATTGGTCATCTGTAATATTGTCATCGCTAAATAATAACAATTATATATTTATTTTGACATTTTTCGGCAATGCTGTGGTCACAAGCTGAACATCAATGCTGTTCGCTCATGCTGCGTGCGCCGGCCTTGGTTGCTCCAACAGTACTGTGCCTCTCACACCTGAGAATATTGCCCACGATTTTTTTTTAAAATGGCATCTGTTTACAAGAGCCCTGAGGAAGCTACTGTGAACCCCGTGTAGCCGCGGGCCATTTGAATCAGGCCTGGCACCCTATGGCGTATATATACGCCATGCGCACCATGGGACATGTTACTCAGGGCGTATATATACGCCATGCGCAGTTTAAGGGTTAATGAAGCTGAAGATTACGTTATCCTCTGCAGCGCTTGTTTTATATTGTTCAGTACTGTATACAGGGTACATACAGTATGTACACTTATTTTCAGGCATTCACTTCACTTCCGGCAATAGGAGCCGGTCGGCCGAGCGGACAGCACACTGGACTTGTGATCCTGTGGTCCTGGGTTCGATACCAGGCGCCGGCGAGAAACAATGGGCAGAGTTTCTTTCATCCTATGCCCCTGTTACCTAGCAGTGAAATAGGTACCTGGGTGTTAGTCAGCTGTCACGGGCTGCTTCCTGGGGGTAGAGGCCTGGTCGAGGACCGGGCCGCGGGGACACTAAAGCTCCGAAATCATCTCAAGATGATCACACAACAGCTAGCCTTACTACTAATTCACATGAGTTCTAATTCTAATTCACAATTGAAAATTATTTCTACTGTATATTTACACTGTACAGTATCTTTTTGTCAAGGCTTAAATAATCATTAACACTTACAATACTGTACTCTATCAACACTTCTTACACTAATTTATTTGCCTTTCAATCATATTTTATATCGTTAGTGGAGGCTACACGACTTTTGATGGGAATTCAGCATCAGCGCGTGCAACATGGCTTGCAGAGCATTCATTGCTGGCGGATGCTCCATGACTTGTTGATGGGAATTCAGCATCGGCGGGTGCAGCATATCTTGCAGAGCATTCGTTGCCAGCAGAGGCTGCACGACTTGTTGATGGGAATTCAGTATCGGCGGGTGCAGCATAGCTTGCAGAGCATTCGTTGCTAGAGGAGGCTGCACGACTTGTTGATGGGAATTCAGCATTGGCGGGTGCAGCATGGCTTGTAGGGCACTCGTTGCCAGCGGAAGCTACATGACTTGTTGAATTCCCAGTGGGTGCTTTCACGAACTGTTGAAATCATGAATTTATCTATTTTTGTCTGAATCTGATTTTCTCTGGCTAATGTTCTGAGACATATTCTGAGACTCAGCTGCGCGAGTTAACAGTAAACAATGGGGTCACATGGCCAGGCGCAGTACATTCTAGGTCTGTGGGAAAAAAAATACCTATTGCCTATACTATAAAAGGTATTTAATAAGAAAAAGAATTTTGCTTAATAACAATTGTTTTAAAAAACTTTATTAACAATAATTTAGAATTTTCTTTGTAAAACTGAATCATTTTAAAAGAAAGTTAAGATTTAATATATCACTCTGGATGATCGAGGTCGGTGGCTTGGTTGCCATGTGAGGGGCTGCCGATGCCAAAACAAACCCAATACCGACTGTCGGTAATATCGACCACCAGACTGGTATACGAGGCTCCAGATACCGATCTCCCAAACCGGTCGTTATTTCCGGCAGATCGGTATAAAAGAGGTCGTTAAATTGAGTGGATACTGTTTATTATTTGATATCTCTCTCGTCTCCTTTCTATTGAATACATTTGGAAAGCTTTGAGACGATCTCAATAACTTAGCTGCTTTATTGCGTCTATGTATGCCGCATATGTTCTCTGTATTCCCTGTATTTCAGCAATCTATCCTGCTCTGAAGGGGTAAGTGAGTACTGAGCAGTACTCAAGATGGGACAGTACAAGTGAATTGTATAGTACAACCATTGTGATGGGATCCCTGGATTTGAAAGTTCTCGTAATCCATCCGATAATTTTTCTGGCTGATGCAATATTTGCTTGGTTATGCTCCCTAAACGTTAGGTCGTCAGACATCATTATTCCCAAATCCTTTACATGCTGCTTTCCTACTATGGGCACATTTGATTGTGTTTTGTACCCTGTATTATGTTTAAGGTCCTCATTTTTACCATACCTGAGTACTTGGAATTTATCACTTTTAAACATCATGTTATTTTCTATTGCCCAGTCGAAAACTTTGTTAATATATGCTTAAAGTTTTTCAATGTCTTCAGCCGAGGTAATTTTCATGCTGATTTTTGTGTCATCTGCAAAGGATGATACGAAGCTGTGACTTGTATTTTTGTCTATATCTGATATGAGAATAAGGAAAAGCAGTGGTGCAAGGACTGTACCCTGAGGTACAGAGCCTTTAACTGCGCTTGGACTCGATTTTATATGACTGACTGTTGCTCGTTGAGTCCTGTTTGACAGAAGACTGAATATCCTGCGTTCTACTTTACCGGTTATTCCCATTGACCTCATTTTGTGTGCTATCACTCCATGGTCACATTTATCGAAAGCCTTTGCGAAGTCCGTGTATACCACATCAGCATTCTGTTTTTCTTCTAATGTCTCAGTGATTTTGTCGTAGTGCTCAAGTAGCAGTGAGAAGCATGATCTTCCCGCTCGAAATCGATGTTGGCCTGGGTTGTGAAGGTCATTGGTCTCCATGAAATTGGTGATCTGACTCCTAATCACTCTCTCAAATACTTTTATTATGTGCGACGTTAGTGCAACTGGTCTATAATTCTTTGCCAATACTTTGCTCCCTCCCTTGTGTGGAGGGGCTAGGTCTGCTACTTTAAGGGCATCTGGTATCTTCCCCATGTCCAAGCTCTTCCTCCACATTATACTGAGTGCCTGTGCTACTGGCACTTTGCATTTCTTTATAAATATTGAATTCCATGAATCTGGACCCGGGGCCGAGTGCATGGGCATGTTTTCAATTTCTCTTTCAAAATCTAGTACGCTTGTGTTGATATCAGTTATATTTACTGGGGTTTGGATATCACGCGTAAAGAAATTGTCTGGATCTTCCACTTTCATGTTATTTATTTGGAGTGCTAAACATGTCCTCATATTGCTTTATTTTTGAGGATTTCACTAATTTCTTTGTCATCCTCCGTGTATGAACCTTCACTCGTACGAATTGGTCCAATACTGGCAGTAGTTTTTGCTTTTGATTTCGCATATGTGAAGAAGTATTTTGGATTTTTCGTTATTTCCTGAATTTCTTTCTGTTCTAATTGCCTTTCTTCAATCTGATACAAGTGTTTAAGTTTCTGCTCGATTTCTTCAATCTCCCTATTTAAATTATTCCTTCTTTGTGGGGAAAGTCTTGTCTGCTTAAGCATTTCCATTATTTTTTTCCTTCTTTTATAGTGAAGGAAATAAGTCGATTGGCTTATACAGTACTAATACATCATAGTATAATAATACTATAATAGGATACTATACTATAATAGTGTAATAATACAGTACTTCGAATTTATAACATATCTATCTTGTAAGTTTTAATTAAGATTACTTGTCATTCATATTGGAAAATGTGTAAGTGGTAGGTCAATATGTTTTGAAATAAAATCAAGAAAAATTAATAGAAAAATAATCAAAAGTCACATACTGTATTTATGAATTATTGTGAGGCCTCTGGGTCTCACCCAGAAAATTGCATTTCATTACATTCAATGCTGGTTTTCTGGGATGGGGGGGGGGGGGGGGGGGGAGTCCAATCGGCTCCCTGGAGCTTGTTATCTTGAGATGATTTCGGGGCTTTAGTAATTACCTAAGTGTAATTACCTAAGTGTAGTTACAGGATGAGAGCTACGCTCGTGGTGTCCCGTCTTCCCAGCACTCTTTGTCATATAACGCTTTGAAACTACTGACGGTCTTGGCCTCCACCACCTTCTCACTTAACTTGTTCCAACCGTCTACCACTCTATTTGCGAAGGTGAATTTTCTTATATTTCTTCGGCATCTGTGTTTAGCTAGTTTAAATCTATGACCTCTTGTTCTTGAAATTCCAGGTCTCAGGAAGTCTTCCCTGTCGATTTTATCAATTCCTGTAACTATTTTGTATGTAGTGATCATATCACCTCTTTTTCTTCTGTCTTCTAGTTTTGGCATATTTAATGCTTCTAACCTCTCCTCGTAGCTCTTGCCCTTCAGTTCTGGGAGCCACTTAGTAGCATGTCTTTGCACCTTTTCCAGTTTGTTGATGTGCTTCTTAAGATATGGGCACCACACAACAGCTGCATATTCTAGCTTTGGCCTAACAAAAGTCATGAACAATTTCTTTAGTATATCGCCATCCATGTATTTAAATGCAATTCTGAAGTTAGAAAGCATAGCATAGGCTCCTTGCACAATATTCTTTATGTGGTCTTCAGGTGATAGTTTTCTATCTAGAACCACTCCTAGATCTCTTTCTTTATCAGAATTCTTTAAAGATTTCTCACATAATATATAGGTTGTGTGGGGTCTATGTTCTCCTATTCCACATTCCATAACATGACATTTATTAACATTAAATTCCATTTGCCAAGTGGTGCTCCATATACTTATTTTGTCCAGGTCTTCTTGAAGGGCATGACAGTCATCTAAATTTCTTATCCTTCCTATTATCTTAGCATCATCAGCAAACATGTTCATATAATTCTGTATACCAACTGGTAGATCATTTATGTACACAATAAACATCACTGGTGCAAGAACTGAACCCTGTGGTACTCCACTTGTGACATTTCTCCATTCTGATACATTGCCTCTGATTACTGCCCTCATTTTTCTATCAGTCAGAAAATTTTTCATCCATGATAGAAGCTTACCTGTCACCCCTCCAATATTTTCCAGTTTCCAGAACAACCTCTTATGTGGAACTCTGTCGAAAGTGTCCCTGGGATGGTGCCTCGTAGCCTGGTGGATAGCGCGCAGGACTCGTAATTCTGTGGCGCGGGTTCGATTCCCGCACGAGGCAGAAACAAATGGGCAAAGTTTCTTTCACCCTGAATGCCCCTGTTACCTAGCAGTAAATAGGTACCTGGGAGTTAGTCAGCTGTCACGGGCTGCTTCCTGGGGGTGGAGGCCTGGTCGAGGACCGGGCCGCGGGGACACTAAAGCCCCGAAATTATCTCAAGATAACCTCATGATAACCTCCCTGCGGCCCAGTCCTCGACCAGGCCTCCACCCCCAGGAAGCAGCCCGTGACAGCTGACTAACACCCAGGTACCTATTTTACTGCTAGGTAAAAGGGGCATAGGGTGAAAGAAACTCTGCCCATTGTTTCTCCCCGACGCCCGGGATCGAACCCGGGACCACAAGTCCAGCGTGTTGTCCGCTCGGCCGACCGGCTCCCCGTTTTTTTAGGGAGACCTAAACCCTGGAACAGGGAAGAAGGGAAACTGGATCAACCAAAAGCATGTCCCCAGACACAGAAGCCGTGGTGTGCAAATAAAGGCGAAGAGCCGCAATCAGACACAAAACATGATGTACCCCCGGCCTGACCAACCAAGCATCAACAACCCAATGGACCCCTCTGGAAAGCACCCATCTCATTCTTTGCCAGAAAAGGAGATGGCTGCAAACGAACAAACCTATCGCCAGAGCCAAAAAAACAGAAACCCCTGCCCCAGAAAAGAGCATGAAGCTCCCCAACCTAACCCCCAAAGGCTAATGCACACAGGAAAAGAGCCATGAAGACACATTCCGGAACCGAAGGGACCACTACAAACCGAAGGGAAGAGAAATTAGAGAGCACCCTGTCCAAATACCTGGACGGCTCAGGCGGCGCATGAGCAGGCCAGAGGGAAAACAATGCCAGAGAGTCTGCGAAACGGCGCAGAAGTAACATCGATGCCAAAAGCAAGCTGCAGCGGCTCCGCCAGTGCCGCATGATACGAGGCGACAGTATTCGGCATAAAATGAGTCCTGAAACAACCACAAGAGAAAGGACAAGACCACCTTAACAGAAAGCGAAATACACCTACGAAGAGACAAATAGAAACGGATGGGCAGCCAGGAAACTTCATTCTGCCGCCGAGACGAAGCACACAGGTGGGACACCATTAACGAAGCTACATGATCACCATACAGACGGTGAGTGACTCGAGTCAAAAATACCAGATGCGAAGACTCGAGAAGATCCAACCAGCCACGTAATAGACCGGACCGATCAGCTGAAAGAGGTGGAGCCGCAGGAAAACCTTTGGGTTCGGACACCGAGCAAGCTACATCTGAAACCATGGCTGGGCCGGCCACCAAGAATGGAAGAGAACTACTCTCCCCTGATAAGTCTCCAAGCGAGCTAGGACCCAGAGCAACAGAGGAACCGGGGAAAAGATTTACAGGTAACCCCTACTTCGACTAGTACTGCAAAAAATTATTGATCCCAACGGCCTCGCAATTGGGGAAGGGCACCACATATACCAGGAGACGCCTTGACCATGCTGATGCAAAGAGGTCCACCTCCATGAGCCCGTACGTCTGGCAGAGCCAGCTGAATGAGTCGGCGTCGACTGTCCATTCCGAGGACAGGGGAATGAACTGAGAGATGCTGTCTGCCAGGAAGTTGGACACCCCCTGAACGTGAATGGCCAGGAGAGCCAAACCCCAAGAACTCAGCAGATGTGTCACCCGAGCGACCAGCACCAAAGAGCCAAGGGCCGCATCGAACCCCACTCGGTTCAGGCAATGAACCATTGGGGAGCAGTCCGAATGGAGTCTGATCGTTGATCCTCGAGTGACCCGAACCCTCTGAAGTGACAACCACACCGCTCCGAACTCCTGCATCGTACTGTGGGCCCAATGGAAGTGTAATGGTATGTGCAGACCATAGCTCCTTCCCCCTTCCTCTTCCCTTCCCTCGCTTGCCTCCCCTCTCTTGTTCATCCCTCCCATGTGTCAGTCCGACCCTCTGGTCATTCTCCCCCTCCCTGCTGGCTGTTTCCCATTACAGTGGAACCTTGAGTAACGAGCGGCTCTATCTATGAGCCTTTCGAGTAACGAGCGAGCTACTCGCAGCAAATTTGTCTCTATTGACGAGCTTCCGCTCTATTAACGAGTGAAACCACATGGTGCTTCCTAGCGTCTCGCTGGTTCTCGCAAATTCTCTGATGCCTCTGACGCCAGTGTTCTTATTGTTGTATCGCGCACGGCAAGCATCTCTCTGCATTTATTTGTGTATTTCTTTGTTTTTTTTTGTGGTTTTGTGACTACAATTTGTAACGCATGATGTCGTCAAAGAAGCTGCTTGCTAAAGATAGTGTTGTCAAGAGGAAGAAAGACAATTACTGTGGATTTGAAGAAGGAAATTATAGCAAAGCATGAGCGTAATGTCTGTGTGACTGATCTCACAAGCTAGTAAGGCAGGTCCTCATCAACAATTTGCACCATTAGTAAGGGGGGGAGGAGGTAAGGGAGGATGCTGCCTCTTCCAGTGAGATCAGGGAAGTGTTGGGAATGTTTGAAAAGGTGACCGCATTCTTGGAAAAGCATCACACTGATAAAGCAGTGACGACCCACTGTGTGAACATGTTTAATGACAATTTGCTGTCTTGTTTTAGGGACATCCTAAAACAAAGACAAAAGCAATTGTCAATAGACTCGTTCTTTGTAAACGTAGAGAAAAGACCAGCATGTGATAGTGACCCACAATCCAATCCCAGTAAGGTGAAATTCCCAAGAGAGAGCCCGTCTGACTCAGAGGTGGATTCTCCTTCCACACCATAACCCCTCTCCTCCTTCCCACATCCCCATCGTCTCCCTCAAGCCAGCAACGACTCTTCATAAGGTAAAGAACACATGAAAACAGTAAAACAAAACATTTATAATTACATGTGCAGTATTATATTTACATTATAAAATGTCATACATGTATGGATGTTTTTTGGGAGTGGAACGGATTAAATTTATTTCCATTATTTTAAATGGGGAAATTCGTTTCTAAGGACAAGTTTTCCACATAACGAGCTCGGTGCCGGAACGGATTAAACTCGTTAATCAAGGCTCCACTATATAACCAGAGTCAAATAACCCATTAGGCAGGTGGTCAAGTCACTTGTTCCCCCAATCCCTGTCTCCAATCCCTCCAAATCATTTCTCCCAGTCCTTTCCAATCCCCTTTTCCAATCCGATCCCCTCTCCTTCTTCCTTCACTACTAACCATTTGACAGTTTCAAGACCAGTGACGAATTACTGTAATTCTCAAGTTTCAAGTGAGGGAGCTGGGAGCTATATACGGCTGTGGTTTCCTGTGTAGCGTGGGATCGGTTCATGAGTCTATGGGAGTAAAACATAATGTTCAGGACAGGCCTTGTCACCAAGGAGGCCTAGGGGCGGGGCTAAGTCAGAGTTTTAGCTGGTCTAAGAGTAACACACTGTAGTCATTGGTTGAGCTCTGATAGGCAGAGTTAATTGGGCCTAGGAACTAAGTGGGTGGAGCCTGTTCCATTGGTAGGAGTTTTAGAAAATATTAGAGTTAGTGTGTCTTGGGGTGTGTACTAAGGTACACGTCATCTTGACCTGGAAGGCAGCCACTCAACATCGCGGCCGAGGTTGCAGGATTAAGGTAATGTCTGTCTGAGTTTTGGTACATCAAGTAAATGCACCTCAAAGTTCCAATTGCCTCGTAGGATGTCTTATCAAAGTAGGATATAACTTTCAATTTGATTTCAATTTACGTGTTTTAAAATAATAGTGTTTTAATGTAATTGTGTTTAATTATCTGTTCCCCCTTTCTTTTGATGCTGTGCGAGTCATTTTATAGGGAATATTCTCGGGTGGTATTGGAAGCCTTTGGATCCTCAATCAATAAAGATTTCCTTTTTATTTCCCAAGCATTTTTCCAAGATGAAATTGCCCCTTTGAGTTCCATCATTATTAAGTCGCTTCCTTCTTGGAAAAACAATAATTTAGACACATTCATTTATGGTTTGGGAAGGTGATGACAGTGTTTGATGATTTTAATTATTAGTTATAAATTAATAACCCCTATTCTTGTTGTGTCCTTCTCATTTAATATTTAGCTTATATTTCGTGGTAGTTCAGTGAGGGGTCATACTGAACTATAACAGTGTTAAGCTGGGGTATTGAGTGAAGGGAAAGGGTAGAGTAGAGAGGCAGGAAAAAGGGCCATTACAGAAGGATGGACCCCACTGACCCTGGCCAGCCTGGTGAGCACTGGTCACAAAGCCCCAGCCAAGAGATGACGCATCTGTGAACACATTGAGCGAGGGCTCGGGTAGGCGCCAAGAACCCCAAAAAACCCAAAGAGGAAGCCGGCGACGCAGCAGCCGACACAAGGCCTCTGGACGCCGAAACCAGCAATCGCAAGAGAGGCAGAAGGGACGTTCCTGAAGGAACCAGAACAGCCGACAAAGCCAAACCCGACCCGGTGGGTAGACCATCACGGCAAAGTTCAGACTCCAGCATAAACCCTCAAGCAACTGCTGTAGTAAAAGTGTTACAGTGGAACCTCTATTAACGAGTTTAATCCGTTCTGGCACCGAGCTCGTTACCTGGAAAACTCGTCTTTGGAAACAAATTTCCCCATTTAAAATAAAGGAAATAAATTTAATCTGTTCCACTCCCAAAAACATCCATACTTGTATGACATTTTTTAATGTAAATATAATACTGCACATGTAATTATAAATGTTTTGTTGTACTGTTTTAATGTTTACTTTACCTTATGAAGAGTCGTTGCTGGCTTGAGGGAGGCAATGGGGAGGTGGGATGGAGGAGAGGGGTTATGGTGTGGAAGGAGAATCCACCTCTGAGTCAGGCGTGCTCTCTCTTCTTGGGATTTTCACCCCACTGGGACCAGGTTGTGGTTTACTATCACTGGCTCTTCTTTTCTTTACTTTTGGAAAGAACTTTTCTATTGATAATTGCTTTTGTCTTTGTTTTAGGATGTCCCTAAAACGAGACAGCAAATTGTCATTAAACATGTTCACACACCGGGTTGTCACTGCTTGATCAGGGTGATGTCAATGGAAGAGGCAGCATCCTCCCTTACCTCCTCATTCCCTTACTAATGGTGTAAATTGTTGATGAGGACCTGCCATACTCCCTTGTGAGATCAGTCACACAGACACCACACTCATGCTTTGCTATAATTTCCTTCTTCAAATCCACAGTAATTGTATCTTTCTTCCTCTTGACAACACTATCTTCAGCAAGCAGCTTCTTTGGAGACATCGTGTGTTACAAATTGTAGTTGCAAAATCACTAAAAACCCAAAGAAAAGCGCAAATAAATCCAGAGGGATGCTTGTCGTGTGAGATACAACAACAACACTGGCGTCGGAGGCGTCCGAGAATTTGCGAGAACCCGCGAGACGCTAGGAAGCACCATGTGGTTTCGCTCGTTAATAGAGGTGAGCTCGTCAATAGAGACAAATTTGCTGCGAGTGGCTTGCTCGTTACTGGAAAAACTCGTTAATAGAGCCACTCGTTAATCAAGGTTCCACTGTATATCTATTGTATTGGGGGTAGAACTATTATTGTACTGGATGGATGCTCACTTGACTATTATTGTTTGAGGGGTCAGATCAGCTGTGTCGTGCTTGTGTACAGGTTGGTAGAATGTTAACTTTTAGCTTAATTTCTATTTGTTTTAGCTTTAGTCATATGCAGTTTGCTTATTGTTATAGTGAATAGACAGTGCTTAAACTGTATATAAGTATTGTATATTATATGGCTTGTATTATTGCAGGATGTAACTGTACTGTAATTATTTGATCAATAAAGCCACAAGTCTGGCAATGATTTTCTCTACCTCAACCGCCAAGTGACCTGGGTGCCCCCCCAGAAACAAGCGATGGCAGGAGTGCTGCCGAAGCAGAGACTCCAGAAGGAGAGGCAAGGAAGCGGCCCAAGAGTCCCACACAAGACCCCAGCCAAGTCTGAACCTAAGAGGAAACCAGATAGGACTTCTGCCAGTTCACCAGGAACCCGAACCCGGCGAGCTGGAAAAGAACCAGATCCTTGGCGAGCAGACACGCGGACTGGCTGGGAGCCCAGATCAGCCAGTCGTCGAGGTAGGTCAGCACCCCGAAGACCTAAGAGACGTAGACAGGCCACCCCAACCCGGGTAAGGCGTGTGAACACGCGAGGTGCCAGGTTCAATTCGAACAGGAGACAACAAAAGTAGTAACCGAGAAGCCCCACAACAAAACGGAGCCAGTCCCTGAACCCTGGATTAATCGGGATGTGCCAATACACATCCCGGAGGTCCAGAGATATCATCCAAGGGCCTGGCTCCAACAGAAGCCAGACATGGGAAAGAGTAGTCATCCAAAAGGAGGGGGGGGGGGGGGGGGGAAAAGACCCAGGGGTTCAGACAGACAAGTCCAGAATGAACTGCAGGTCTGCACAATCCCATTTTGGGACTGGGAACAGATGAGAAACCCACCTGAGGGATGCCGTCGTTTTGACCACACCCAAGCGTACGCTCTCCAAGATGACCCGACAGAGCGCAGAAGAGGCCTGCCCCGCCAGCCTTGAACCCCCCGAAGGAGGAGGTTGTCTTGAGATGATTTCGGGGCTTTTTTTTAGTGTACCCGCAGCCCGGTCCTCGACCAGGCCTCCACCCCCAGGAAGCAGCCCGTGACAGCTGACTAACACCCAGGTACCTATTTTACTGCTAGGTAACAGGGGCATAGGGTGAAAGAAACTTTGCCCATTGTTTCTCGCCGGCGCCTGGGATCGAACCCAGGACCACAGGATCACAAGTCCAGTGTGCTGTCCGCTCGGCCGACCGGTTCCCCAGCGCTCGGCCGACCGGCTCCCCAGTGCTCGGCTGACCGGCCACCCAACGCCACCGCAGGCCGTCTGAAAAGATCTGAAAAGGCCACAAATCGCGAGATCAGGCATGAGTGAACGACATGAGCCTCCTACCATTGTCCATCAATTGGGTGAACTGTAAAAGGGTGGTCGACGCCCCTTGCGAGAACCCTACATACGCACAGAGCGATCACAGCGCCGACCAGACGAAGATGGGTCCAAAGGCGGCGCCAGCCCAGAAACTGGCCCCAGCCGCCTACCCCGATGAGAGGCACCTCGAGCCGAGGCACGATCACTCCGGGAGGAAACCCTCCGCCCTCTCCCTTGGGATCCTCGAAGGCCCAACAGGTCCGACATCGAACGACAACTAAAAGAGACTGCCTGCAGGAACTGCCCAACTGCAGACTCCACAAACAACAAGGGACAAAATGGTGATGAAAACTTAAGAGCCAGGGCCCAAGCAAATTACAACTAGGAAGCGAGCACCACCTGCCAACACGCTAGACACGAAGTGAAAAACTGCGACTTCTCATGCCACAGGATCAGCGCAAACAGGTTCAGCAGCACAGATGACAAACGTAATGCCGAAACCAAGGCACCAGACCCAGGAATGGCCCCAAGCGCTTCCACATCCTCAAGCCAATCTGAAGACTGTTCCAGGAGGGAAAAGAACTGCAAAACTGAAGCCAGCAGACCATGGCTTGTTTGCCAGCCATGGTCTGCTGGCTTCAGAAGCATGACCTCTTGCGCACTCATGGTCTGCTGAAGCCATCATGACCATGAGTGCGCAAGTCCTCAGCCACCAGTTCAGCCAAAAGGGAGGGAACCTGCATGTGAAGCTGAATAATGCCAAATCCTGCTGAAAGGCAGGGGTGAACAAACACGCACTGAGGTGTTCCAAGGTGTTCCTTCCAGGGCGGGGGGCAACCCCTGAAACTGCCCGAGTCTTAGAACCTTCTAAACCCTGCCCCACCCCAAAGCCCTCAGACGCTTCAGAGCCAAAAGCAGGGGGCGGGGTGTGTGACCAGAATGAACCATAGCAGGGGAAAACCTAGGGTGCGAACTGAACCATGGCCAAAGCGACCAACACTCCCAAGTCCGGGTTCCTATAAGCAAAAATAGGGCAGCCTCGGGGCTTCCGGGGTAGCAATAAACCTAGTGCATTGCAGCAACCTATATCTAGCATGCAACGCCTGAGCCACCTGCACCCGGATAGTCAACAGTGGACTGGGTGAGCTGAGTCACAAACAAGCAGTAAAACTCGCAGGACTTGAAGGTGTCACCAACCCACCAGGCAGCATGACGGAGGCAAAAACGGTGAGAGTCACCCTGAGACGAGGTAACAGAGCAGCCCTCAAACTCGCACAAGGTGAGAGGGGACCTAGGGGTCGCATCCATCGGACCTCTTGTGCCCCCGCGGGGTTTCCCAGGCCCCTTAGACTGGTATCAGTAAGGGTAAGCCCAGGCAGGGTACTGTGAATCGGCGTCCAAGTCTTCCAAACAAACTTCTAAAAGCTAAATCGCCGGGACATGTCCACTTACCGAGGGGGGGGGGGGGCTAGCAAGGGTTACCACTCAGAAACACAAATATGTGTATAAACCTAAATATAGAGAGGGGCAATGAACCTACAACCCCCCCCCCCCCACCTGGCAGGAAAACCAAAAACCCAGCAGGACAATCAATATACCAAGGCAGAACAGAGCCAGTCGCTATAATAGGTGATAACAAGCTGTGTAGTACCGCATGCCCCAACCAGTGCAAACTACCCCTTACCCTAAGGTAAACAAGAGAGGAGGGGAACCCCCCCAGCTCAGCACACTCAGGGCGGTCAATTACCGAGCAGCAAAAGACCAGAGGTAGATACCAAGGTGACTTGTGGAAGATGGCCCCAAGCTCCAAGAGCGGTAGTTACAGGGCACCTAGGGGAGGTAACCCTAAGCACATGCAGCCCAAGCACCTGCGAATTTACTCCCAGTTCACGCACCACCCTGAAGACAGCACTGGACACAAGGCACAGCACAGCGAACACAAAATCAGAAGCCGGAGTCACACGACCAAGCCTCAAGCACATCAGCTGAGAACTGGGGTGTGGGTAGCCGACGTGAGGGGGATGGGGGAACTGCACAGATGGCAGCGCTGCACATGGTGACGTCATGCTTGTTTGCTCATTTGTCTTTGGGGAGTTCTGTCCTCTCGTTTAACTTTCAGTAGAGTTTCAACCAAAATAGGGGGTTTGTTTTGGGATGCTTACCTTTCTGGGTGCCTGACCTGGTCAATGACAGACACAGAATGCTCCAAATCACATGTGCAATTCTATAAGCCATTACTCCTCGTGCATCTTTGAGGGGGCCAGGTTCTGGCTCATGATCCCCAATAGGCCTAAGAACTCCATTCACACTAACTGATGCCAAAGTCTAATATATCCCCGTCAGCCTGGATAAGCTCCGGGGAGCAGAAGGGGGTCCCACTGGAAAAGTGCTAATTCACTGGAAAACCCACTAGAAAAGTGAAATATAAATAATTCAGGCATTATTTATATTTCATAGCTTAAACATGTATGTATAGGAATTACTGTATTCAGATGGGTGAAAACAATGTGACCTTCAGAAGCATACCTTCAATGAGGTGTTGACAGTGTTGGCATCCGGGAAGAGTTTCTGGCACTTCTGGAGCCAACCTTCAGCCTCCCCACTGCACTCAGAAGCCTTGTTCAAAGTTCTGTCAGTGTCCGGTGTGGTGCTGACGGTCTTGAGACTCTCCAGCATGGACTGCAGGTGTTTCTTTCCAGCCTCTCCCTGTGTTGTCACACCCACAACACTGGTATCTTCTGTTTCCAGTAGCCTTATGGCTGCCTTGTTCTGCTCTACCAGACCATAGAGTCTGTGCTGCAGCTGGTAGTGGTGAGTCTTCCAGTCCCTCAGCTGCCCCCGGTACTCCCCCAGCTGGCACAGTGCCTCTTCACAGTTAGTAATGAGGCTGCTGATTTTGTTTATCTGCTCTTCCACTTTGCACAGTAACTTCTTGCTGACACCGTTTGGAGAAGGTTGACAGAGTTTTGCAGGCACTGAACCCTCTGGTGTAACCTGAGCACTTTTAAATTTCTTGATAAGAGCCTCAATATCATAACTGATGGGGAACTCTACAGCACTTGTGGCCATGTGCCAGGTATGACAACTGTTACAGGTCACCTGGCCATTCATGAGAGCATCAATCATACACTGGGTGCAGAATGAATGGCCACAAGGCAGTAAGTGCGGCCGATGCAGAGCTTCATCATAAATGCCGGAACAGACTGAACACGTCTCTAGTGTGTTGTTATTCTGTGGAAAAATCAAGAGTTTAATGTAAGGAAATGCTTTTCTTTGGTGGGTCCATCAGTATCTCATTAAGCTACCCTCCTGGAAACTTCTAAATCATATATACCACACCAGGCTCTAATGACTTACAGGCATCTACTGGAGATTATAACTAGAATTTTGAAGTTGATCACCACATTGCAGTGGGAAAAACCACTGAAATACAAGAGTACTCCAAAACAAGTAACTACATGGACAACATTTGCAACCCTCACCCAAACAATGTAAACATTCACTAGCCAAAATAACCCACTAGTTGGCAACACTCACTTCCCACCAGACGGCATCCCAAGTCACCTGCACGACTTTCCAGTCCATTGGAAGAAGGGTAATGGGCAGGAATGGGGAACTAACGAGGAACACACCTGACAGAGATGTTTCAAAACAGTCAACTCTGGATTTCCAAGATGATCCCTTCAGTAGTATAACTAACTAGAAAAGTACAAAATCAGTCAGGGCTAACCAAGCTCATGGGAAATGAAGGGAAAATGTGGATAACCCAATAGGGACTCAGTGCAAAGACAACCAACTCAAAGATATTGGAAGTTTCAAAATGAGAGCACTCCGAGTATCAGAAACTATGAGCCCAAATATTCGCCAATGACGTATTAGAGAGAAAGTGACGGTGCTGCAAACATGTGGACATTATGTGCCCAAAGATGTACATTAGTGTGGTTATACTTAACACGCCATACAGCCTGCAACAACCAGGCCCAGGAACAAGGTTTGAGGGACACAGGGTTAACAAAGAGCATATCCACTAGAGCACTCCAAGTGGCATGCAGGGAGGAGCGAACAGCAGCCACAGGGCAAACAGCATGAACCCCAAGCTGGAGCAAGCAACCTTTAACCCTCAAACCTCTAGGGGCCCAAATGGAAGTCACACCCACAGGCGCAACAAAAAAAAAATATTCAAAAAATTCTTTCGTCTTATAGAAGTGTCCATTTTTGTTCCCTGATCACAGAAAAAAATAACAAAAAAATCGTAGGTGGCATATTTTAGCCGCAATAGGGTAGGGAAGTGTGGCAAAAAACCAGCGTTGAATGTAATGAAACGCCATTTTCTGGGTGAGTCCCGGAGGCTCCCCGGAGCTATCCCAGGCTGATATGCTAATGTCAGACTTTGGCATCAGTCATGTGTATGGAGTTCTTAGGCCTACCGGGGACCACGGCCAGAACCGGGCCCCCTCAGAGAGGCAAGGGGAGCAATGGCCTATAGAAGCCCCCGTGTGGTTGGAAGCATTCTATGTCTGCCATCGACCGGAACAGGCACCCAGAAAGGTAAGCGCCTCAAAACAAACCCCTATTCTGGTTAAAATTGCTACCAAAAACCGAACTAGTGGATAGAACTCCCCAACCGAAAACAAGCAAACTAGTGTGACGTCACACACCGCCGCGCCGCTGTCAGCGCAGCTACCCCCTCCCCGGGAGGGGGAAGGGGGAGCCCCAGACCCCCCGCGCCGGCTACCCACACCTCAGTTCTTGAGGCTGGATGTCAAAAACGCGAAAAAACGCCGACCGGAGGGAGTGAGGGATGCCGGGGAGCCTCCGGGACTCACCCAGAAAATGGCGTTTCATTACATTCAACGCTGGTTTTCTGGGGGGAGCCCCGTCGGCTCCCCGGAGCTAACTACCCACAGACAGAAAAAAGAGGGACTTACCCGGGAGGCGGTCGTCGCTCAATCCTCAACTCGAAGCCGAGACAACTGGCTGCAACCGTCGACCCAAAGCAACACAGGCCCGACGAGGCCCAGGGACATTCACAAGGTAACGAGCAGCCAGGACCCTGTTCGACCGCCAAAATCCCCGCGCCCGAATATCAGACCAAGACATATTCCCAAAGACGGCAGCAAGAGCCGCGAACTTACAAATGTCATGGGCACGGGGATAGACCACAGGCTGACTGGACTTAATAACCCTGCGGACGACCTGAGAGACCCGAACCTGCGAACAGGGAAGAAGGGAAACCGGATCAACCCACAGCGCGTCCCCGGACACAGAAGCTGTGGCGCGCAAATAACGGCGAAGCGCTGCAACCGGACACAAAACATGATGCACCCCCGGCCTGACCAACCAAGCATCAACCACCCATGGACCCCTCCGGAACGCAGCACTCTCATTCTTCGCCAGAAAAGAAGGAGACGGCTGCAAACGAACAAAACAATCACCACGACTAAAAGAGCAGAAACCCCTGCGCCGGAGGAGAGCATGAAGCTCCCCTACCCGACCCCCAGAGGCCAAAGCCAACAAGAAAAGTGCCTTGGAAAAACAATCCTAGACCGAAGGGGCCACAACGAAATGAGGAGACGAAAGGAAAGCGAGCACTCTGTCCAAAGACCAGGACGGCTCAGGCGACACATGAGCAGGCCGGAGGTGAAACAATGCACGAGACAGCTTGCAAAACGGCGCAGATGTAACATCGATACCGAAAGCAAGCTGAAGCCGCTCCGCCAGCGCCGCACGATATGAAGCGACAGTGTTTGGCATAAGATGACGGTCCTGAAACAACCACGAGAGGAAGGACAAGACCACCCGAACAGACAAGGAACTAACACGACGAAGACGCAAAAAGAAACGGAAGGACCGCCAGGAAACTTCATACTGCTGCCGAGAAGAAGCCCTCAGGTGGGACACCAACAAGGAGGCCACCTGATCACCATAGAGATGATGATAGACTCGAGTCAAAAAAACCATACGCGAAGACTCGAGGAGAAGATCGAACTAGCCACGTGACGTACCGGCCCGATCTGCTGAAAGAGGCGGAGCCGCGGGGAAAACCCTCGGGTTCAGACACCGAGCAACCAGCGCCTGAAACCAAGGCTGGGCCGGCCACCAAGGGGCCAGAAGGACAACTCTCCCCTGGTAAGTCTCTAAGCGAGTCAGGAGCAACAGCCGAACAGGGGAAAAAGGTACAGGAACCCCCACCTCGACCAGTCTAGCCGAAAGGCATCGACCCCGACGGCCTCGCGATCGGGGAAGGGCGCCGCATAAACGGGAAGACGCCGCGACCACGCCGACGCGAAGAGGTCCACTTCGGGGCGTCCGAACGTCTGGCAAAGCCAACGGAAGGACTCGTCGTCGACCGTCCACTCCGTGGAGAGGGGAACGAAGCGAGACAGGGCGTCAGCCAAGATGTTGGACACACCCCTTACATGAACCGCCAGGAGAGCCAAACCCTGAGAACTCAGCAGACGAGTCACCCGAAGTGACCAACCCCAAAGAGACAAGGACCACATCGAACCCTCGTGGTTCAGGCAATGAACCACCGGAGAGCAGTCCGAATGGAGTCGAATCGTCGATCCGCGGGCCACCCGAATCCTCCCCAGAGCAAACCACACTGCCGCGAACTCACGCACCGTGCTGTGAGCTCGACGGAAGGACGGATCAAAACGCCCCTGGCCGGCCTGGTGAGCACTGGTCACAAAACCCCAGCCGAGAGAGGACGCATCCATGTACACATCGAGCGAGGGCTCGGGTAGGCGCCAAGGCACTGAACCCCGAAAAACCCGAAGAGGAAGCCGGTGACGCAGCAACCGACGCAAGGCCCCAGGGGGTCGAACTCTGCGATCGCGAGAGAGGCGGAAGGGGGAACCCCGAAGGAACCAGAACAGCCGTCGAAGCCAAACCCGCCCCGGCGGGTATCTTGAGTTATCTTGAGTTACTACCAGACTACCATCGCGAAGTTCAGGCTCCCGCACAGCCCCTCGAGCAACCGCTGGGTGACCCGAGGGCCCTCCAGAAACAGACGAAGGCGGGACCGCAGCCGCAGGAGAGACTCCGGAGGGAGAGACAAGGAGGCGGTTCGAGAGTCCCAAACGAGACCCAGCCAAGTCCGAACCTGAGAAGGAACCAGATGGGACTTCCTCCAGTTCACCAAGAACCAGGTTCAACCCAAACGGGAGTCAACGAAAGCGGTAACTCAGACGCCCCACAACAAAACCGAGCCAGTCCCTGAACCGCGGATGAATCGGGACATGCCAATAAGCGTCCCGGGCACCAGTCCAGGGACATCATCCAAGCTCCCGGCTCCAAGAGGAGCCGAACCTGAGACAGCGTAGTCATCCGAAAGGAGGGGCAATGAACCCAGGGGTTCAGACGGGACAAGTCCAGAATGAACCGCAGGTCCGCGCAGTCCCGTTTCGGAACCGGAAACAGACGGGAAGCCCATCTGAGGGACGACGTCGTTTCGACGACGCCCAAGCGTACCCACTCCAAGACGACTCGACAGAGCGCAGGGGAAGAAACCTGCCCTGCCAGCCCCGACCCCCCAAAGGGGGGAGGGGCCACCCAACGCCACCGCAGGCTGCGAGACACGACCCGAAAGGCCCAAGAATCGTGGGACCAGGCGCGGGCGAACAGTGCAAGCCGCCCCCCCCCCCCCCCATCGCCCCGTGAAGGGGGCAAACCGCGAAAGGGCCGGCGACCCTTACGAGACCCAGAACCCCGCACAGCGCGAACACCGCACCGACCAGACGAGGGAGGGTCCGCAGGAGGAGCCAACCCCGAACCTGACACCAGAGGCCTACCACAACGAGAGGAACCCCGAGCCCTGGCACGACCTTTCCGGGAAGACCCACCCCGGGACCCCCGGAAAACCAACAAGTCCGACATCAGACGACAAGCCGCCGACGCAGCCTGAATAAACTGCGCCACGGCCGACTCCTCAAACAGAAGAGGACAAAAAGGTGAAGAACGCCTAAGAGCCAGAGCCCAAGCAGATTCCACGGAGGAACCCAGCACCATCTGCCGACACAGCGAGACGGGAAGCATAAAACAGGGAAACCGCATCCCGCAAAATCAGCGTGAACAGCTTCAACAAGGCAGCCGACGAACGCGCAGCCGAGGACAAGGTGCCGGACCCCGGGACGGACCCAAGCGTCCCCACATCCTCCACGAGCCAATCAGAAGACAGCTCCAGGAGGGAAAAGAACCGCAAGGCCGAAGCCAAAAGGCCCCGGGCGCGCAAGTCCTCCGCAACGAACGCCGCCAAAAGGGAGGGAACCTGCACATGGAGCTGAATAACGCCCACATCGCGGGGAAGGGCAGGGGCAAACAAGCACTCATTCAGGTACTCAAGTTCGCCCCCAGGAAAACCTGAAGCACCGTGGAAGCTTCCCGCCACTCCAGCGTGCGGGAACGACAGAAGGAATGCCAGGAATCCAGACCAAACAAGGGGCAGTCTGCTAGCCAGGACGACTCCGGAACCTCGTAACGGAGCCAGAAAGGGAACGAAGTCCCAAACCTGAACGTGGACGGATCCATTTCCGAGGCATAATCCGGGTCACGCAGGAGGTAAGCTGCAAAGGCCGCTCGCACCACACCAGGTTGGATGCGATAAGCCGAAAACCTCCGGAAGGACGGAACCGACGTACCCGGGGGAACACGGAACCGAACCCGGGGAGGGGCCGACGCCAAATCCAACTCGTACGCAGAGGGGGGAAAAGAAAACCCCACTCCTTGTAACAATAAGCCCTGCTCAGAGGGAAGAAAAACCCAGGCGGGGATCCAGCGGGGTCCAGCGGGGCCCAAGGCCCCCAAGTCAGCCCCTCCCCAGCCTCGAGGGCCTTCACCACAGGACCCGAGGCCGAGTCCTCTCCCCAAGCCCCGACCCCACAAGACAAGGACGGAGCAGCCGGAAGAGCTGGAGGAAGGGAGGCCCACTGGTCAGACCCTGAAGCTTCGGCCGGGAGACAAGACTCGAATGCCTCTGCCGCCCCCCCCCCCCCCGGATGGGGCACCCCCCGAAGCTGCCCAAGTCTTGAGATCAAGTAACCCCTGCTCCGACCCCGAAACCCTCAGACGCTTCGGGGCCGGAAGCACATGGGGGGGGGGGGCCAGAACGAACAGAAGGGGAAGGACGAGGAGGTGCGCGGACTGAACCAGGATCGAAGCGCCCCCCACCCCCAAGTCCGGGTCTCGAAAAGCAAAGCGGGGCAGCCCCGGGGCATCCGGGGGAGCAACCAACCGAGTGCGTTGCAACAGACGAAACCTAGACTGCAACGCACGCGCCGCCTGTACCCGAATAGAATCATCAGAGGATTGGGTAAATTGAGTCACAAGCAAGCAGCAACACTCACAGGACTCAGGGTCGAAAGTATCACCGACCCAACAGGCAGCGTGGCAGAGGCAAAAACAATGAGGGTCACCCTGAGACAAGGGAACCGAGCAACCCTCAAACTCGCACACAGCGAGTGGGGACTCCGGGATCACATCCATCGGACCCACGCGTTCCCTAGGAGATTCCCAGGGTCCTGAGCGTTTACTTTAAGAGGACTCGCGCTCAGGTAGTCCCAGGCAGGGTGCTGCAAACCGGCACCCAAAACTACCAAGCAAACTTCTAAAGCTGAACCCCAGGGACGTGTACACTCACGGGGACCTAGCAAGGGGCGCCATCGAGGAGAACTGTGGAAGGGCAAAAACAAACTGAATAAAATGACAGAACCCCCCACCAGGCAAAAACAAAAAGAAAAACAAAACCCCACAAGAGGACAGCGAACCCCAAGGAACAGAGCCGGCCGCGATGTCGGGAATTACAAGCTGAGCAGAACCCTGCGCCCCTACCAGTGCAAACTGCCTCTTACCTGCCGCTAACAAGGGAGAACAGAACACCCAAGAGCCCAACAGGCGGCCGAAAAACAGAAAGGTAAAACAGACCAGCAGAGGCAGACCCCGAGGAGCCTGTGGAAGGTGGCCCCAAGCCCCAAGGGCAGTACTTACAGGGCACCTAGGGAAGGCAGCCCTAGGCGCATGCAGCCCGAGTACTGAAGATAACTCCTGGCTCTCGCACCCACAAAACCAACACCACACACAAGGCACAGTACAGTAGCGACACCGGAGCCAGAGCACACGACCATCGCCCATAGCATCAGCCTCAAGAACTAAGGTGTGGGTAGCCGGCACGGGGGGTCTGGGGCTCCCCCTTCCCCCTCCCGGGGAGGGGGGAGCTGCGCAGACAGCGGCGCGGCGGTGTGTGACGTCACACTAGTTTGCTTGTTTTCGGTTGGGGAGTTCTATCCACTAGTTCGGTTTTTGGTAGCAATTTTAACCAGAATAGGGGTTTGTTTTGAGGCGCTTACCTTTCTGGGTGCCTGTTCCGGTCGATGGCAGACATAGAATGCTTCCAACCACACGGGGGCTTCTATAGGCCATTGCTCCCCTTGCCTCTCTGAGGGGGCCCGGTTCTGGCCGTGGTCCCCGGTAGGCCTAAGAACTCCATACACATGACTGATGCCGAAGTCTGACATTAGCATATCAGCCTGGGATAGCTCCGGGGAGCCGACGGGGCTCCCCCCAGAAAAGGGGCGTTGACAGAGCCTTCGCCAGACGAGGTCTACTCCGCCCGAGCTGTCAGACGGCAGTTGCCACAAATATATTATTACCTAATTATTTCAATGTCTCTGATTTTTTCTTAGTTTTTTTGCAGTAATATTATTCCATACAGTGAATTGTGGTATATTTATATAATAAAATGTGTGAACCATCGCTGTACTCAAAATTATGGTGTGCATATTAGTGATTCAATTATTATGTTCATAAAACAATAAACAAATACTTTTGCTGTTGTTACACTATATACACAGGTTATATATATGTACAATACAACCTCGATTCAACGTACCCTGATTCAACAAATCTCCGGCTAGTTCGCGCACTTTTCAGGCCGAATTTACTCACCCGGTTCGACGAACAATGGTTGGCCGAAGCGGGGGATGTTCGGATTTGCTTACGATGTCCAGACAGAATTCACAGACTGGTGGAAAACTTTCCCATTCCATCACAGATTACAATTAATAATTCCCTCATATGACAAGTTTGATCACACAAGTGGACCGCACAAGTGGGCCGCACAAGTGGACCGCACAAGTGGACCGCACAAGTGGACCGCACAAGTGGGCCGCACAAGTGGGCCGCACAAGTGGACCGCACAAGTGGGCCGCACAAGTGGGCCGCACAAGTGGACCGCACAAGTGGACCGCACAAGTGGACCGCACAAGTGGGCCGCACAAGTGGGCCGCACAAGTGGGCCGCACAAGTGGACCGCACAAGTGGACCGCACAAGTGGACCGCACAAGTGGACCGCACAAGTGGGCCGCACAAGTGGGCCGCACAAGTGGGCCGCACAAGTGGGCCGCACAAGTGGGCCGCACAAGTGGACCGCACAAGTGGACCGCACAAGTGGACCGCACAAGTGGGCCGCACAAGTGAGTCCACAAACTTACGATGTTGCAGAGTTCACAGAGTTGTGAAAAACTGTCTCATTCTATCACAGTTTACAATTAATAATTCCTTCATAAGACAAGTTGCATCACACAATTAAGTGGACCACACAACAAGTGAATTATATGAACCAAACACCAGCCAGAATGGTCCACACAACAAGTCAACCACATGAACCAGATACCAGCCAGAGTGGTTCACACAAATGAACGATCGAGTTTCCATAATTTTCGTTCACTGATTTGTGGCAGACGTATCTTTGTAAATTAATTTAAAGGCTGAAGCGTGATTAGCTAGCTACATGTCGTAAAATCTCCTTATAGACATTTTCTGTGATAAAACAAGGTGAGTGAGGGTGGACAGATAAGGGAATACTGTTCTGTAAACCTCACTTGGTTTTCCTTCGTCTGTGTCGTTATAGTTCAGTGACCCATGACTTTGAAAGTTTCAGACTAATAAATCATTTCTAAAACCAATGCTTTAATAGCTTTTTATTATCCTAATTAAACTAAACTAAATAAAACCGAAAATATACTATAATATGATAGACATCTGCTATTTGAGAAATTATTTGTTATTGGAACAACTCCAGCGTGAGCGAGTGGACGGGTCTAATCCCTGTACACACACACCATGCGTTTCTCGTTTCATTTCGTCGCCACAGTTCAGTGACTATGGCTTCGAAATAATAAAATTAATAAATCAGTTCTAAAATAAGTTTTTTATATCTCTTATTATCCTAATAATGTTACTAATCTAAATATATAACCTAAAATTATATAATATGATGTAAATCCAATATTTGAGATAAATTTATGTTACTGGATCTGGCTTAAACACCAGCCTACTGGAGGGTGTATAGACCTAGTCTGCATTCATACAGTAGGCACCCAGTGCCGTTAGCTTTGTCTGCGTGCGAGTGACGTGTTTGTCCGCCAGTGAAAGAATAATCGTGGAATTTACCATTTCTTTGACTACAGCTTTATTAATATACAACAAGATGTCTCAAGGGCTTGCTAATCGTGCTGTATCTCACAAAGAGGAAGAGAAGTTTTTTATCCATTGAGCAGAAATTAGACATGATAGAGAAACATGAACGTGGCTACTCTGTTACTAGGCTGGCAGCAGAATTTAATGTCGGGAAAAGTACGGTGTGTGATATCAAGAGACAGAAAGATGATATTAGGAAGTTTCTTGCTTCGAGTGATAGTGGTGCATTAAATAAAAGGAAAACAATAAAAGGTTCTGCAAATACGAATTTGGACGAAGCTGTGTATAAATGGTTTAACCAGGAGCGCTCTGTGGGGATGCCACTTGGCGGCGACGCCATTAAGACAGCAGCCGATAAATTTGCACAAAAGATGAACATTCCAGATTTTCGAGCAAGTGAAGGATGGTTGCAAAGATTTAAGAATAGACATAATATTAACACTTTGGCGTACCCCGTGCGCCACCCCTCAACTGTGCGATATGGGACCCAGGGTGTCACGGGAGCGCGCGTAAATTCTGAAAAGTGTATACTCACTTCAACTTTGTCACCTTAATTCTCGTCCTAAGAGATTAAATTTGGTATCATTGTGTTCACAATAGAATTCTCTACAGCACTAAATGCATATAAACTCCAAAAGCCCGGCTAATTACCCACAGCAAACAGAGAAAGTGCGAACGAGTTACCCAGGAGCGCACAAACGCGATAAAATGTTTTCACTATTTTCACTCTGGTCACCTCAATGTTTGTCCTAGGTCTTTTATTTTGGTCTCAATGGGTTCGCAATAGAATTCTCTAGAGGTACATTAGCATATAAAATAAAAAACCTGGTAACGCTCCAACCGCTGACGAGTTGAAGACGGGCCACGCGTTAGCCGCGAGTGAGCGCTCAGACGCCTTCCAGCTACACTCCCAATTCCCTCCCTTTTCAAGCCTTTCTTTCGCAATTTTCTTCCTGGAAGGGCTTTGTTCATGATCACTATCCATCGTGGAGTAAGCGTAGATAGTTTCTAAAGCCGCAGTAAGAAATATAGCCACGGAAAATAGCCGAAATGTTCACACGTTTGAGATGCGAGGGGAGGCGACATTGGTCACAACAGTGGAGCGAAAACAATGGGCCCACGGCGTGTGCCAAGCCACCTGAGGGCCACGAGGCTCAACAAAGAAAATGGGAAGACATCGGCGCACATTTTAAAACCAGTCCCCAAAAAATCGGATAAATACCTGATTTTTGGCGATTATTTAAAGTGGATGACGCAATGCTGCGTCATCCCCGGTATTACCGACAGTAAACGGATGACGCAATGCTGCGTCATGCCCGGGCGAAAGTGTTAAGAACAGGAAAGTTTGTGGAGAATCATTAAGTGCAGATACGGATTCAGTCGAGACATTTAAGCGTAAATTAAATGATTACATAATAACAAATGATCTAAGGCGTTTTCAGGTATACAATGCCGATGAAACAGGCTTTAATTGGAAATGCTTGCAGAACAACACTTTGGCATCTAGGCTAGATGAGTGTGTTCCTCGCCGTAAGGTAAACAAAGAAAAAGTTTCTGCCATGCTGTGTGCAAATGCAGACGGAAGTCACAGAACAAAGTCCGCCATTGTGGGGAAGTCAAAAAACCCACGTGCTTTGAAAAATTTAATGAACAAGCTACCTGTGGTCTACTACAGCTCTAAAACAGCTTAGTTTACTGGAGATATTTTTGTAGACTGGTTCAAAAATCATTTTTGCAAAGAAGTAAGAGATTTTCAGATAAAGAAGTGTGGAGTGAGACGGAATGATGTAAAGGCATTACTCTTGGTTGACAATGCCCCAGCTCATGTAGGGCTCGACAAATTAACGTCACATGATGGACGCATCAAATGTATGGCCTTGCCTCTCAATACCACCTCTCTGATCCAGCCAATGGATATGGGTGTTATATATGCAATGAAAAGGCTCTACAAACGAGCAATGAATAAAGAAATCATGGTGGTGTTGTCAGATGAAGACAAAAGACAAGGAACCGATTCGCGAGGTCAAGCAACACTGGAACGTTACAAAAAATGCTCAATTAAGGAAGGCATTTACAACTGGGCTAAAGTTTGGGATGAAGTTCAAGAGTCAACATTAAGAAATTGTTGGAAAAAACTCCTGTTGCTTGATCATGCTGATGAAGTGACTGAGGAAGAAATGGATTTTGAAGGATTTTCAAATGATATTTATCAAGAACTGCGTGCCGCTGGTGAGGTGGAGTTGACGCTGAACGATGTGGAGGAGTGGTTAGATATTGATGCAGTCGATCCACCCATAGGTCATTTAACAGATGATGAGATTATACAAAATGTTACTGGCACTGTTGACGACGACGGAGAGGAAGATGAGGATGAGAATGATAGCAGTTTACAATCTGCTACGTGTGTTGACGCATTGTTCTATGTTGAAAAACTCCTTGATATTGTTTCACAAACTGACAATCCAGAGCTACCAGGCTTTTATCAACACCTAAGGACGATGAAAGATATTTGTCTCAAGGACATGACAAAAAAGAAGGAAACAAATGAAAATGAGTCAATATTTTTCACGAACTAGCAGAAAATCAACCAGCACAGCCGTACCCAGCACCAGCACAGCCGTACCCAGCACCAGCACAGCCGTACCCAGCACCAGCACAGCCGTACCCAGCACCAGCACAGCCATACCCAGCACCAGCACAGCCATACCCAGCACCAGTACAGCCGTATCCAGCACCAGCACAGCCGTGCCCAGCACCAGCACAGCCGTGCCCAGCACCAGCACAGCCGTACCCAGCACCAGCACAGCCGTATCCAGCACGAGCACAGCCGTACCCAGCACCAGCACAGTCATACCCAGCACCAGCACAGCCGTACCCAGCACCAGCACAGCCGTACCCAGCACCAGCACAGCCGTATCCAGCACCAGCACAGCCGTACCCAGCACCAGCACAGCCGTACCCAGCACCAGCACAGCCGTACCCGATCACCATACAGACGGTGATTGACCCGAGTAAAAAATACCAGACGCGAAGACTCGAAAAGAGCAAACCAGCCACGTAATGGACCGGGCCGATCATCTGAAAGAGGCGGAGCCGCGGGAAAACCCCCGAGTTCGGACATTGAGCAAGCAGCGCTTGAAACCAAGGCTGGGCTGGCCACAAAGGAGCCAAGAGGACTACTATCCCCTGGTAAGTATAAGTAAGCTAGGACTTGGAGTAACAGCAGATCCAGGGAAAAAAGTTACAGGTAACCCCCACCCCAACCAATCCTGCCAAAAAGCATCGATCCCGACAGCCTCGCAGTCAGGGAAGGGCACTACATATACCAGAAGATGCCTCGACCACGCCGAGAAAGCCAAACCCGACCTTGCAGGTAGATCAAGCAGTCTTTCCAGAGGGAAAGAGAAGGAAGCGGTCCAAGAGTCTCACACAAGACCCAGCCAAGTCCGAACCCGAGAGGGAACCAGATGGGACTTTTGTCAGTTCACCAGGAACCTGAACCTGGTGAGCTGGGAAAGAGCCAAATCCCTGGCGAGCACATACGGGGACTGGCTGGGAGCCCAGACCAGCCAGTCGTCGAGGTAGGTCAGCACCTGAACCCCTAAGAGATGCAGACGGGCCACCACGACCCGGGTAAGGCGTATAAAAATGCGAGGGGGCCAGGATCAACCCAAACGGGAGACAACAAAAGCAGTAACCGAGATGCCCCACAACAAAAGCGAGCCAGTTCCTGAACTCTGGATATATCTGAACGTACCAATACACATCCCGGAGATTTAGGGACACCATCCAAGTGCTCGGTTCAAACAGAAGTTGGACCTGGGACAAAGTGGTCATCCGAAAGGAGGGGGGCAAAAAACCCAGGGGTTCAGACGGGACATGTTCAGAATGAACCGCAGGTCCGCACAGTCCCGTTTTGGAACTGGAAACGGGCAGGAGACCCACCTGAGAGACGTCGTCATTTCGACCACACCCAAGCGCACCCACTCCAAGACGACCCAACAGCGCAAGAGAAGAGGCCTGCCCCACCAGCCCCGAACCCCCTTTCTTGAAGGAGGAGGAGGAGCCACCCAACGCCACCGAAGACCGCAAGAAACGACCCGAAAAGCCCACAGATCGTGAGAACAGGCATGAGCGAACAGAGCAAGCCTCCCCCCCCCCAATCGCCCCGTCAATGGGGTGAACAGCAAAAGGGCTGATGCCCTTTACAAGAACCCAACCTGCACACAGCAATCACCGTGCCGACCAGATACAGACAGTTCCAAAGGCGGTGCCAGTGCCGAAACTGGCACCTGTAGCCTACCACGACTAACGGAACCCCGAGCCCTGGCATGACCCTCCCGGAAGAAAGCCACACAAGACCCCCTGAGAACCAACAAGTCGGACATCGGACAACAGCTGGAAGCCGCTGCCTGCATATACTGCTCGACTGCAGAGTCCGCAAACAGCAAGGGACAAAAGGGCGAAGATAACCTAAGAGCCAAGGCCCAAGCAGATTCCGAGGAGGAAGAGAGCACAACCTGTCGACACACAAGACGCGCAACGAAAAACAGTGACACCGCATCACGCAGGAGTGGCGCAAACAACTGAGGCAGCACAGATGATGCCCGAGCAGCTGTTACTAAGGCACCAGACACGGGAATGACCCCAATTGTCTCCACATCCTCCGCAAGCCAATCTGAAGACAGCTCCAGGAGGGAAAAGAAACTCAAGACCGAAGCAACAAGCCATGAGCAAGCAAGTTCTCAGCCACAGGCACAGCCTACAGGGAGGGAACCTGTATGTGAAGCCGAAACGCGCCAACATTTTGCAGAACGGCAGGAGCGAACAAGCACTCATTAAGATGCTCAAAGTCGCTCCCAAGGGAAACCTGGACCACAGTCAACACCTCGCACCGTTCAAGCGCGTGGGTATGACAAAGCACTCCAAGCATCCAGCGCCAACAAAAGGTAGTCCGCTAGCCAGGACGATTCCAGAACCTCACAACGAACCCAGTATGGAGACAATGACCCAAACCTGAAGGAAGACAGATCCATTATAGAGGCATAATCTGGGTCACGTAAGAGGTAAGCCAAAACGTCAGCACCTACTGAGGTGCCGCCCGCACCTCAGTAGACGAGATGCGGGAAGCTGAAAACCTTCGGAAGGACGGAACCGAAGGATCCACAGGGATATTGAGCCGAATCTGGGGAGGAGCCAGACCCAAATCCAACTTGTACGCAGAGGGGGGGAAGGAAAACCCTACTCCTTGTAACAGTAAGCCCCGCTCAGAGGGTTGAAAAACCCAGGCGGCGTTCAATGGGGCCCAAGGCCCTCAAGTCAGCTCCTCCCCAACCCCAGGAACCTCCACATCAGGCCCCTGGGGAGAGTCATCCTCCAAAGCCCTGGCCTTACAAGAAAAAGCTGGAGCGACAGAAAAAATTAGTAAGGGGTGGGGGGGGCACACTGGTTAGACCCCAGAGCTATGGTTGGAGGAATGGACTCGAATGTCTCCGTAGCCACCCCTGGAAGGGTCAACCCCCGAAACTGCCCGAATCTCGGAAACCTTTAAATCCTACCCCAACCCCGAAGCCCTCAGACACTTAGGAGCCGAAAGCAGGGGAAGGGGGGGGGCAGAATGAACCACAGCAGGGGGGAAGGACAAAGGAGTGCGGACTGAACCAAGGCCGAAAGGACCAACACCCCCAAGTCCGGGTCCCTATAAGCAAAGCAGGGCAGCCTAGGGGCTTCCAGGGAGGCAACCAACCTAAAACATTGCAGTAATCTATACCTAGCATGCAACGCCTGAGACGCCTGCACCCGAATAATATCATCATCAGACTGGGTGAATTGAGTCACAAGCAACAATGCTTGCAGGACTCAGTGTCAAAGGTGTCACCGACCCAACAGGCAGCATGACGGAGGCAAAAACAATAAGCGTCCCCCTGAAATAAGAGGACAGAGCAACCGTTAAACTCGCACAAAGTGAGAGGGGACCCAGGGGTTGCATCCATCTGACCCCATGCATTTCCCAGGGTTTCCCAGGGCCCCGAGACTGGAAATGCTAAGGGTAATCCCAGGCAGGGTTATCTTGAGGTTATCTTGAGATAATTTCGGGGAGGAGCTGAACCCAAATCCAATTTGCACGCAGAGGGGGGAAGGAGAACCCCACTCCATACCATTGGGCTTAACATCCCCGCGGCCCGACCAGGGCCTCAACCAGGCCTCCTTTTTGTTACACACCCCTAGGAAGCAGTTGGTAGCATCTGTCTAGCTCCCAGGTACCTATTTAGTGCTAGGTAACAGGGGCATCAGGATGAAAGAAACTCTGTCCATTTGTTTCCGCTTCCACCAGGGATCAAACCCAGAACCTCAGGTCTACGAATCCAAAGCGCTGTCCACTCAGCTGTCAGGGTACTGCTAACCGGCACCCAAGTCTACTAAACAAACTTCTAAAGTTGAACCCCCGGGACGTGTCCACTCACGGGGGCCAAGCAGAGGGCACCACCGAACACAGGCCAAATCCTAATATAACTGGAGGAAGGAAACAAGGGCAGACCCCC
This sequence comes from Procambarus clarkii, assembly GCF_040958095.1. Taxonomy (NCBI): domain Eukaryota; kingdom Metazoa; phylum Arthropoda; class Malacostraca; order Decapoda; family Cambaridae; genus Procambarus; species Procambarus clarkii. The sequence goes on from NC_091154.1 coordinate 20,584,783, forward strand.
ACCAGGCCTAAACAAAAAGAAAAGAAAACCCCCACAAGAGGACAACGCACCCAGGGGGAACAGAGCCAGCCGCTGTTATAGGTGAAAATGAGCTGTGCAGTTTCCCTCGCCCCTACCACTGCAAAAACTACCACTTACCCCAAGGTAAAGGAGGAAAACCCTCAACACGCTCAGGGCGGTCAATCACCGAGCGTCAAAAGACCAACATTAGTAGCCCCAAGGTGACTTGTGGTAGATAACCCCAAGCCCCAAGGGTGGTACGTACAGGGCACTCGGGGAAGGGGACCCTAATTAAGCACATGCAGCCCGAGTACCTGTGAATATTACTCCCAGCTCTCACGCCACTGTAAGAGCAGTACCAGACCCAAGACACAGCACAACACAGAGTGAGTCTGGAGCTGGAGCCACACGACCATGCACAATCACATCAGCCGAAGAAATGGGGGTGTAGATCGCTGGCGCGGGAGTCTGGGGCTCCTCCCTCCCCAGCTGCGCAGACATGCGGCACAGCTCATGTGATGTCATACTCGTATGCTTGTTTTCAGTTGGGGAGTTCTGTCCACTCATTTGTCTATTTTCATTGTTTTAACCAGTATAGTTTGTTTTGAGGTGCTTACCTTTCTGGGTGCCTGGCCCGGTCGATGGCAGACATTGAATGCTCCAAATTACATGTGCATTTCTATAGGCCATTGCTTCTCGTCCCTCTCTGAAGTGGTTAGGTTCTAGCTCGTGCTCCCCGGTAGGCTTAGAACTCCATTCACACTGATGCAAAAGTCTAATGATATTCATATCAGCCTGGATAGCTCCGGGGAGCCAAAGAGGCTCCCCCAGAAAAAAAATGTTTTTGGAAAAATTTATTTTCAGTGCACCACTGGAATGTTATGTTAGAAGGTGCGCAGTGCAAGGGTTAAACTTTAGATCTATTTATTGACAGTAGATGTAACATTTCATATCCTGGCCGCTGTATGCTATGTGCTAACTAGTAATTTGATTTTGCTTGGCAATCAAGTTCCATAGCACTGCCAGGCCTGACACAGATTTCAAAAGAGCCGACCCTGATGAGAAATGAAAATTTCTCAAAAGGTGACTAGTGGAAAACTGTCATGATCGACAGTGAAACATTAAAGTGCACAACCCCTGCACTAGCCAACTGGCCAAGGTGGACCAATCACTTGTCTGCTGATATTGCTGCTCTCAAATGGCATGTAAAGATTATACCTGTGATATAACTTATTTCATACTTACCATCATTAATAGTAGTGTTTGTTGTTATTCTTGCTGATCGTGCAGTTGGGCTAGATACACTGTTGCCTATCCTCAACAATGTGTTGTAGTATTGTTTCCGATCGTCATTAGCGAGTTAAGCAGCGGGAATGGTCGTGATGTTGCGGTCTGGATAAAATTATTGAAATTATACTCTTACAGTAATTAGCTTAGGTGAGTCCCTACCTCCACTACCCCAAGAAAGAATGTAATAATTACATTTTCCCTGACCCAAATTTATCCTATTAACCCAAACATTTTAGGACAAAAAAAAATAAAAATTTCAAGCAAGCATATGAAATTTTAGTAAGCAATATGAAAGTGTTCCTTAAAAATATAAAATGACTATTAAAAGTTTTAAAATGGTCTGTCAATCTACCAGTCATATTGTTTGTAAGTATGCAACAGTCAACACTTTTTCACTCGATTGATTTCGATGTTCATCCTTCAGATGCGAAGATGACCATGACTTCAATATATCAGGTCGAAGGTCAGTGGCTGCATGTCAGATGGAGGATGAGACTAATCTAGGTCTGGAAGGCTTGCCCCCCACACAGGACATTTGTGGGTGGGTACTGCAAAAGTTGAGGTTGCTTTAGCTTTGTGTGTGCCACAAATTACCCCCTACAGCAAGATCCACTGAGGCTATTATCTAGAATTAGCATATCAGGCAGGATAATATTCCAACCCAGGAATTAAATGGTATCTGAAGTTTTACTGGTGTTAGGAGGAGCTTAGAAAGTCATCCAGAAAGGTAAAACATATGAGTTTTTTTATTGAGGCCTGCTTAATTGAGTTTTTACCACTTGATACACTAGAAAGTTACTGATGTTTGGTGCTGTATAGTGGCTACTACCAGTAGTTTCTACAAGTATGGAGGTGTAGAGCATTTTGTTAAACACTCCAGGTTGCACCTTCATTGAGTGCATCGGCTAACTAGCCATGTCATGGGAAGCCACCTCCCGTGTCTGATGTGATCCAATTATATGAAGCAATCTCAGCAAGTTTAAATTAAATTTTACATTAATTAAATTAAATTAAATTCTTTATTCAGGAAAAGTACATACATAGTTGATTTACAAACATAATGTTGGATTTATAGATAGAGCTAGTACATACAATACCTAAATCCACTAATACGCATAGCGTTTCGGGCAAGATAGTTTGAGGGAGACCCAATAAAGAAGTGTTTCATTACACTCGATGCTGGGTTTTTACCATAGCTTACCAATGCTTTTGCTTTTGGAGTTAGACTGTTTTTCTTGGTTGGGATGTGAAACTTAATTCCTCCTTTCCACTGAGGGTTGCAGTCTGTTGCTTTTGAGTCTCCTTGCTGAAATTTTGTGGTGGTTCTGTTCAGCTGTGCCTATAATGGTCTTCTAGTTTTTAATGCTTTTACTACAAATATATCACTGATTCTCTCAGAGGCAACATTGTGCCGTCCCAGAGATTTTTTCACTACTTTTCCCAACGCCTTGCACATGCTCAGCTTAACACTGTCACAGTCCAACCTTTCTGTGTTATTATGCATCATGAATAGATGCAACAATTGAGCCAATTTATAATAATTATGCATCGCAGCAATGATAATATTAACATTCATGAATAGGATGATGCATTTTAACATCATCAGATATTTACTGTTTGAGTACCGATGACACTAAAATGCTTTATCTGAACAGGAAAGTATTAACCCCTCAACTGCTCGGCTTCCAAATATGACACCCCACCCCCAGTGCACAGGAAATAAATTATCTGGAAAAAATTCTTAGTTTTTTAAGGTGTCAAAAACCCTTCCCTGAGTATGGATATGTTAACAAAAAGTCGAAATTGTACTTACTTTGGCTGCTATGGGGTCCATAAGTTTGCGCGTGACATCATCAATCCCTGGTCACCTGTGGCATATGCCCCCGGGGCCACTAGCGCGCCTGGCTCAAGATGCACCAGTTGCCACAAATATATTTTTGTTCATTTTTTGCACAGTTCCAAATACATTTTATTTGTTTTTTCGTGCCAATCCTATGTATATTGAACACGTACAGTACTGTAGACACTCGATTATCCGGGATTCGAATATCCGGAAAATGCCCTTATATGGCCAAAATTGTGACCAGAAAAATTATCTCAATATCCGGCCGAAATGTCCATGGGAGCCGGAAAATCGGGTGTTTGACCGGATAAAAACTCTGAGCCGGTTAACTTGCTGCCAATGTTGCACTATCCGGGCAGTCAGCCGGACAAGCAGTGAATTGTCCAGATACGAAAGTCAGGTGGCGGGCCATACCGTATTAATCTCATACGGTGTGGCTCTAGGCGCGTGGTGTAGGAAGGGGGGGGTGGGGTGGGTGGATCATGTTGGGAGAGAGTGAGAGCATTGGGAGGGACCACCTGGGGGGATAAGGGGAATGTGGACCGACCTATACACTACAGTATATGAATTACCATAAATTTTAGAAAATTCATCATAGCCAAAAAAGAAAGGAAATACTAGTGATTATATAATAAAAAAATACTATACAAGTTTCCTAAAAAATATTTCCACAGGCTGAAGTTTCCTTCAAAAATAGTGATTTTTTTCCTCCTGGCGGCCTATGCAACATTGCCTGCCTGCCCCAAGTGGACCCGTCCAAGCCTGGTTACCTTGAGGTGATTCCGGGGCTCAGTGACCCCGCGGCCTGGTTGTCAACCAGGCCTCCTCGTTGCTGGACTGGTCAACCAGGCTGTTGGACGCGGCTGCTCGCGGCCTGACGTATGAGTCACAGCCTAGTTGATCAGGTATCCTTTAACCCTCAAACCGCGCATATCATATATAAATGATATCAGTGACAAAACCGAAACCGCGCACATCATTTATATATGATTTCGTGTCTAGCGCTATAATTTAAACGCCCCGCCTGGGATAGGGGCAGCTATAGTACAGCCACGACCGATAGTTGCCAGATGCCACCTAGAAAAAAATCCAGGCCAACATTCTTGGGTGTTACAGCGTCAGTATTGAGCAAGCCACCAAGGCTGGCGCACGCAGCACGAGCTCACAGCACCGCTGTTCAGCTTGTGACCACAGCATCGCCTACAAATACCATAATATAAATGATACTGCTATTATTTAGCAGTGATAGTATTACTGAAGCCCCCTGACTGTGATAAAACTGACCAGGATTCTGATAATAGCAGGATTGTGGTGATATTTAGCGCTGTGCTCCATGAAGGGAGGAGTAAGGCTGTGGGAGGGAGGGTTGTGGCGTCGTTTTCTGACTGTGTGTGGTCACCATTTATTGACTGCACTCACCATACCAGCTTAGTGGTTCGCCATGGTGAACACAAATGTAGATACTTATATATAACTTATGTATAGTGTGAGATAACAGCGAGAGGAGTAGGTTGGGAGCCGCTATTTTGGTGAGGGAGGAGCGTCGTCTGCACGACTTGGCATGTTGTTTACTGATGGCCCCTATGATCGTTGGGCACCATACCAGCTTATTTGTTCAGGTATGGCGAATAAAACAGGTAGATACTTATATATAATGTGTGTATATAGCGTAATAACACCACAAACAATATTGTTGGAGGACAAATATTAGTGCGTCTGGCCTTGAGGGCGGCCGCCGATCAGCTGACTGTGTGAGTAGCTACGTCTTTATGCCTTTACTCACCATACAAGCTTTGATGTACAGTTATGGTGAACAAAACATGTAAATACGTATATATAATGTCTGTGTATAGTGAATAAATACAGAAAGAGTATTGTGGGAGGTGAATGAGGGTGAGTGAGGTGGTGTTGAGGGAGGGAGTGGCAGTGAGTGGCTCGCTGGTGTTTGGCGATCACTCCTCGTTGCTTTTTGACTCACAAGACCAACTTAGTAGTTCGTTATGGTGTACAAAACATGCAAATACTTATATATAACCTGTGTATATAGTGTAACAACAGCAAAACTATTTGTTTATTGTTTTATGAACATAATAATTGAATCACTAATATGCACACCATAATTTTGAGTACAGGCGATGGTTCACACATTTTATTATATAAATATACCACAATTCACTGTATGGAATAATATTACTGCAAAAAAACTAAGAAAAAATCAATCAGAGACATTGAAATAATTAGGTAATAATATATTTGTGGCAATTGCCGTCTGACAGCTCGGGCGGAGTAGATCTCGTCTGGCGAAGGCTCTGCCAACGCCCCTTTTTTGCCACACTTCCCTACCCTATTGCGGCTAAAATATGCTACCTACGATTTTTTTGTTATTTTTTCCGTGATCAGGGAACAAAAATGAACACTTCTATAAGACGAAAGAATTTTTTGCATTTTTTTTTTTTTTTGTTGCGCCTGTGGGTGTGAATTCCATTTGGGTCCCTAGCAGTTTGAGAGTTAAAGATGTTTATCCAGTTCTCTCTTGAACACTGTGAGGGGTCGGCCAGTTATACCCCTTATGTGTAGTGGAAGTGTGTTGAACAGTCTCGGGCTTCTGATGTTGATAGAGTTCTCTCTCAGAGTACCTGTTGCACCTCTGCTCTTCAACGGGGGTATTTTGCACACCCTGCCATGCCTTCTGGTCTCATGTGCTGTTATTTCTGTGTGCAGGTTTGGGACCAGCCCCTCTACTATTTTCCATGTGTAAATTATTATGTATCTCTCCCGCCTGCGCTCAAGACAATACAGGTTTAGGCTCTTTAGTCGGTCCCAATAGTTAAGATGTTTTACTGAGTGGATTCTAGCAGTAAAGGATCTCTGCACACTCTCCAGGTCAGCAATTTCTCCAGCTTTCAAAGGGGCTGTCGTTGTGCAGCAGTATTCCAGTCTAGAGAGCACTAGCATCTTGAAAAATATCATCGGAATAGCATCTCTAGTGTGAAAGGTTCTTGTTATCCAACCTCTCATTTTTCTTGCAGTTGTGACGGCTACTTTATTGTGTTCTTTAAATGTAAGGTCTTCCGACATCAGTACACCCAAACCCTTTACATTACCTTTCCGTTCTGTTATGATTTGTCTGAGTTTTGTACGTGGTTTCCGTTCAAGCCTGGTCAAGTCATGTGCTCTTATCCCTCGTGTTACACCACAGTGCCGTGCCATTAATCCTTAAAGTGCGCATCACGTCATATGACGTGTTGGAAGTTGTTCCAGTCAACTGCGCATCACGTCATATGACGTGTTGGAGTACTACGCAAGATTTAAACGGCCCGCGGATACACGGGGTTCACCACATCTTCATCAGGGCTCTTGTAAACAGACGCCATTTTTAAAAAAAATCGTGGGCCAAACTCCCGGGTGTTATTGGCCTCAGTATTCAGTGAGCAACCAAGCCTGACGCATGCAGCATGAGCTAACAGCACTGCTGTTCAGCTCGTGACCACAGCATCGCCTAAAAATGCCAAAATATACTTGTTCATGCTATTATGTAGCGATGATATTATTACAGAAGAAACCTGACATAAAACTGACCAGGGTTCTGATAATAGCAGGATTGTGGTGATATTTAGCACTGTGTGCCATAGAGGGAGGAGTAATGCTGTGGGAGGGAGGGTGGTGGCGATGTCTTCTGACTGTGTGTGGCCACCTTTTATTGACTGCACTCACCATACCAGCTTAGTGGTTCGCTATGGTGAACACAAATGTAGATACTTATATATAAAGTGTATAGAAGGTATAAACAGCAAGAGAAGGTTGGGAGCCGCCATTTTGGTGAGGGCGGTGGCGTCGTCTGCACGACGCCACCGTGCAGACGATGGTGTTGTTTACTGGTTACCACGATGGTCTTTGGGCACCATACCAGTTTACTTGTACAAGTATGGTGAATAAAACAGGTAGATATTTATATATAATGTGTGTATATAGCGTAATAACACCACACAGTATTGTTGGAATAGAAATACAGTATTAGTGCGTCTGGCCTTGATGGCGGCAGCCATCAGGTGACTGTGAGGTCCTGCGTCTTTGTGCCTTTACTCACCATACAAGCTTAGATGTACAGTTATGGTGAACAAAACATGTAAATACTTATATATAACGTCTGTATATAAAAGCAAAAACAGTATGGTGGGTGGAGAATGGTGGCAAGTCAGGTGAGGTGAGGGAGGTGCCAGTGGCAGCCAGTGGTGGGCTGCCACTGGAACTGCCACTCAGCATGCCAACTTAGTGGTTCGTTATGGTGAACACGAATGTAGATACTTATATATAACGTCTGTATATAGTGAATTATAGCAAAAACAGTATTGTGGGAGGAGAATGTGGGTGAGTCAGATGACTTGATGGAGGGCGTGAGTGGCTGGCTGGTACACGGCGGTCACTCCTCGTTACTTTTTGACTTAGTGGTTCTTTATAGTGAACAAAACATGCAGATACTTATATATAACCTGTGCTTATATTGTAAAAACCGACAAAGTATTTGTTCACTGACTGATGAACATAATTGAATCAACAATATGCACACCATATTTTTGAGTACAGCAATGATTCACTCATTTTATTATATAAATATATCAAACTACACACTATTGAATAATATTACAGCAAAAAAACTATGAAAAATCAATCAGAGACATTGAAATAATTAGGTAATTATCTCTTTGTGGCAACTCCGGCCTGACAGCTGGCGAGCAACAGACCGCCTGGGACGCACGCTGAGTCAGCGCCTATTTTTTGCCAGACTTCCACGTCCTATAGCGGGCAATATATGCCACTTTCGATTTTTTTATTATTTTTCCTGTGATTAGTGAACACAAATTAACAGGTTAGGAAGAAAAAAATTATTTTTTTCTTTCAAAATTACATGCGCCTGTGGGGAAGAAAGGATATTATACCCCTAGAATGTTAAGGGTTAATGAAATATTTTTTTAAATCACTTTTTTATTTTCATAGTAACTTTGAACATTTTTGGCCAAGACTATGTCTGGTAGCCGCATCAATCATTCTGGAGGTGTTAAGAGGAAGAAGGTTGTCCTAACAATTAAGGACAAGTTACGTGTTATACAACTTTGTGAAAATGGCCGGTCAACTTCAAGTGTCGCAAAGGAATTTATTATAGACACTAGTACTGTTTCTGATATAAGGAAACACAGAGAGAAATATTTGAAAAACATTTCAACCAGTGAGAGTGCAGGTACAAGCACTAGCAGAGGGTGTGGTAGAAAAACTTTGAAAACTTCGACGCATGTACAGTTGGATGAGGCTGTGTACAAATGGTGTGCTCAGCACCGCACAGCTGGCATGACAATTCGCACCCAGAAATACAAAATGCTGCAAGCAGGTTTGCAGCAAGCCTTGGAATAAAGGATTTCCAAGCCAATGAAGGGTGGGTTGCAAGGTTCAAAGGGAGGCACAATATTGTGAAGAGGAAAATTGTCAGTGAAAAATTGAGTGCAGATGAAAGCAGTGTAGAACCATTTAAACATAAATTAAGAACACACATTTTGGCAAATAATTTATATTCTTATCAAATTTATAATGCAGATGAAACTGGGCTGTATTGGAGGAGTTTACCAGAAAAAACTCTACTAGCAAATCCTGCAACTACTACTACTGCAAATCCTGTATCTACTAGCAAATCCTGCAACTTTGTATAAATGATCGAAAACGTAACTTGAAAAATAAGAAAATCTATATAAATAAAAATGGAAATGTTCGTTTGTTCAAAATTGCTAATCTCCGAAAGTTCTTCACCGATTGCTTTGAAATTTTCACACAATGTTCCATCCGAATACGCACGTGTTTTTATATACCTACTATATAGATGCCACACCTGTGACTAGTAAAAAAAAAAAAAACATGCTTTTTCTGAAAAACTTTTTTTTCATGGGTTTTTCATGTGTGGGAAACATCGAAACCTCTTTACCAATTGCTTTGAAATTTAGACAGAACGTTGCATTCGAATAGGCGTGTCTTTTTATATATCTACTATATACATGCCTCACCAGTGACAGGAAAAACACATGCATTTTTGAAAAACAGCGCCATCTGTTGCACATAAGACCAACACATGCTATATTAAATGTGTTACGATTTCATTTGAATGTTTCCGATTTCATTGATAAATAGAATTTTCATAAATTTTGATTTATTTTAATTTTGATTTAATTATTTTGTGTGACATTGCCTTAGAATTGAGCTGTGTTGTTTACCATACCGTTCATTTTGTGAGTATAGTTTATTTTTTATTTTTTTCATTTTTTTTATTTTATTTTTTGAACTGTCTCTTATATTTCAGTGATGGGAACATCTGGGGTCAGATTCACGAAGCAGTTACGCAAGTACTTACGAACGTGTACGTCGTTCCTCAATCTTTGATGGCTTTGGTTACATTTATTAAACAGTTTACAAGCATGAAAACTTGCCAATCAACTGTTGTTATTGTTATAAACAGCCTCCTGGTGCTTCGGAGCTCATTAACTGTTTAATAATTGTAAACAAAGCTGCCAAAGATTGAGAAAAAGATGTACAGGTTCGTAAGTGTTTGCGTAACTGCTTCGTGAATCTACCCCAGATCATTTGATGTTCTCAATTTTACGATGGGAACAGCAGATCATTTGATCAGACGAGGGAGTGGGGAATGGTGGGAAGGATGAGGGGACAGGAGTGGGGGATGGTGTGGAGGACGAGGGGACTGGGGAGGGGATAATTGTGGGGGGAGGACGAGGGGACAGGGGAGGGGATAATTGTGGGGGGAGGACGAGGGGACAGGGGAGTTGGGGATGGTGGGGACGAGGGGAATGGAAAATGGTTGGGAGGACAAGGGAATAAGGGATAGTGGGGAGGACAAGGGAATAAGGGATAGTGGGGAGGACGAGGGGACAGGGAGAGGGGAATGGTAGGGAGGATGAAGGGACGGGGGAGTGGGAGATAGTGGGGAGGACGAGGGGATGGTGGAGCGGGGGAATGGTTAGGACGAGGAGGGGATGCTGGAGTGCAGGATGAAGGGGAAGAAAAAGGGACGAGGGAGTGAGGCATGGTTAGGAGGACGAGGGGACGGGGGAGGGGGGGGAACGGTGGGGAGGACTGGGAGACAGGGGAAGATTGCTGTGGCTGGGTACAGCTAGTATAAAGTAATTATAAAATTGAATATTGAAAACTTCAGATTCTGAAATCGCTGTAAAAATATAAAATATCACCAACTGCTCATTTGGTCTTATTATGCTCTCAGAATAGCCTATGATCTTCATTTTCATAGATTTAGAATGTATGTTTTCAGTTTAGTTTAGTAAAAAAAATTGTCAGTGTGGCATTTGAAATATACGCAATATTTAGAAAAAAAATGTATAACTCCAAACGTTTAGGGTTTATGAAAAATCTATTCTAATAGGATTGTAGAACAGACAGCTGTGCACCCTATAAGTAAAAATGGTGAGAATCGGTCAGAAACTGGATTTTTTTAAGTTGACTCAAAGATGAATATCTAGTTTTAGAGATAACTGAAGTTGAAGTTATTGACAATCAATACGGTAGTTCTACAGGGTTACCTCGGTTTGAGAGTTTAATCCGTTCCTAGAGACAGCTCATAACCTGAAAACTCATAACCCGAAGCCAATTTCCCCATAAGAAATAATGGGAAATGAATTAATCCTTTCCACACCACCCAAAAACCTCACTTCAAACTAAATTTTATACCTAATTCATCTAAATCTACACTACAAAACTATGTTCAAGTTATTACTTACCCTTGCTGATGAATGCTGTAGGCGTATGGAAGATGGTGAAGAGGGGGGGGGGGGAGAAGGGGAGGAGGAGAGGAGTTACTGTTTGGAAGGGGAGTCCCCTTCCATTATAACATCAGGCAGTGAGGACCTCTCAGGGGTGCATTCTCTGGCACGTTTTGCCTGCATACCACTAGGTCCTGGTTGTGGTTCACTGCTTGATGTTCTCACAACAAATCTGTGCATGGAAGATTGTTTTTCCCTTCTTTGCAAGATGTCTCTGTAGTGAGGCATCACATTGTCATTGAAAAGATTAATGCAACGGCCTACTACAGCTTTCTCTGGGTAAGTCTTTTCAATAAAAATTTGCATTTCTTCCCACATCTGACACCACTTCTTAATGTCTGCAAAAGGGACATTCGCTACTGCCTCATCCTCCTCCACTGGAGAAACATCCTCAGTTGGGTCTTCTTGCTGTTCCTTTTGAAGGGCTTGGAGTTCTTTGGTGGTCAGTTCTTCGTTGTCTTCTTCCAACAACTCCTCCACATCATCACCATACAATTCCAAGCCCATTTGCCAGCCCAGAGAAACAATTTCCTCAACAATAGGCGCATCATTTACAGACTCAAACTGCTCAAAGTCTAGTTCTGTCACACATTCAGGCCAAAAAATTTTCCAGCCAGAGATCAGGGTTCTTTGAGTCACTTCTTGCCAGGCTTTGTCAACGAGTTTTAAAGAACTACAAATGTTAAAATGGTGTTCCCAGAACTCTTTGAGGGTGAGGTTTGTGGCTTCAGTCACTTCAAAACATTTCCAGAAAAGTGCCCTTTCATAAAGTTTCTTAAAATTCACTATGATTTTCTGGTCCATAGGCTAAATTAGAGGAGTGGTGTTAGGAGGAAGGAACTTTACTGTGAGAAATTTATTATATCTGTGCAACAATTCATCTTCCAAGCCTGGAGGATGAGCAGGAGCATTGTCGAGAAGAAGCTGGGCCTTGAATGGCAAATGTTTCTCCTGCAGATATTTTTCTATGGCAGGGCACACCACTTCATTCACCCGAAAAAAAAATCCTAGTCACCCATGCCTTATTATGTGTGCCACATCACACACATTTGATTTTTCTGCACTTTATACTGTTTGAAAACCCTTGGATTTTCAGAATGATTCACGAACAAGGGTTTAATTTTCAAATCGCCACTCGCATTTGAACACGGCACAAGCATAAACCTACCTTTCATAGGCTTGTGTCCAGGCAATGCTTTTTCCTCCTTGGTAATGTATGTCCTCTTAGGCAATCTTTTCCAGAACAGTTTTGTTTCATCACAATTAAACACCTGTTACAGTAGGTATCCCTCAGCCTCTGCAAACTCTTTAAATTCTTCAATAAATTTCTCAGCGGCTGGTTTGTCTGAGCTGGCAGCCTCCCCATGCCTCACAACACTATGAATACCGCTTCTTTTTCTAAATTTCTCAAACCATCTCCTGCTTGCCTTAAAGTCTTTCTCTGCACTCATTCCAGGGGGTTTTCTTTACAAGGTCTTCGTGCAATACCCTGGCTTTCTTACAAATGATGGCCTCCAAAACACTATCACCCGCTAACTCCTTGTTGTGTATCCAAATTAATAACAACTTTTCCACTTCCTCAAGTATTTGTGGTCTTTGTATCGTGATTGTTGATACTCCTTTTGCCACTTTAGCACTCATAACGTCCTTTTTCTTGGCAAGTATGGTGTATATCGTAGACGTGGATTTGTTGTACTGCCTACAAAGTTCAACAACATGTGCACCATTTTCATGCTTCCGAATGATCTCTTGCTTTTCCTCTATTGTCATCTTCACATGCGATTTCTTTCCTTGAACCTTACCACTGGCTTTCTTGGGACCCATTGCGATGTATATTATAACAGATTTTATGCTCAAATAGCAAAAACTTAGAAAATAAACGGTAAATCCTTGTGAAGAATTCAGGAGGGATAGTCACTGGGTGCAAAGCACTGGCAAACTGAGCGGCGATCGCCGTGCCACCAAGCGCTAGGTCGGCCCGTACGCGTATCAACAAACTCGTATCCTGAGGCATTCCTCGAAACCCAATATAAATTTTCCGAGCAAATCCTGCTCGTAACCCGAAAAACTTATAACCAGGGGTGCTCGGAGGCCGAGGTACCACTGTAATTTATTAATTTACTTGTATGTTTTAATAAACATTGTTTGGCATTTGTACTTGAATATGTGAAAGTTGTAGGGTCAATATGTGTTGGAATGAAGTCAAGAAAAATTAACCCACCAAAAAAACAGAATATAGGGATAATTATAATGATTTATGGGATAGAGATACATACTTTATAGAAGTGATAAAGCCCTAATCTGGTTTCTAATCATCAAACAACCTAAAGAGACAAAGAAAATAGAGTTTGAAATCTATGAAAAATCAGCCCCCCAAAAAAAATCAAGTCCCAAGTTCTGCCCATTGTAAACGATTTATTTGTTGACCAATATCATTCTATCTTCACATAGTTAGGGAGGGGGTATGCACTCTCCAGACTGTAGAGGATACAACAAAATCATATAATAAACAAAGGAGAAATAAAAATAAAAAATCATCTCTAGACATTGGTGAAAGTAACATATAAACACTGGGCAATTCATTTTTATGATATATAACAGAATAGAGCATAACAACATACTTACTCATTATAATTGGTGTTATTATGTATTAGTCAGCAATGCCATAATGGCACCAGGTGCATATCCACTTTGTGGACACTTTTTTACTACTATTTTTTTTCTTTGTGCATCGGACAGGTGCTTGCATCTCTTTATTACTGCATTATCCCTCAGTTACAGTTAATAGGCACTGTTCTCCTTATCAACAACACGTTCTTTTTAAACAAATTTGTTTAAAATCCATTTCTGAAAATATTGGGATGAAACTTTCACGACGCTGAAGCCAATAAGTTTGAGATTTGTTTAACATTTAACCCTTAAACTGCGCAACACACCATATGACGTGTTGAGTAACTTGCCCAAAAGTGTGCATCACGTCATATGACGTGTTGGAGTACTACGCAAGATTTAAACGGCCCGCGGATACACGGGGTTCACCTCACCTTCATCAAGGCTCTTGTAAACAGATGCCATTTAAAAAAAAAATCGTGGGCAACATTCCCGGGTGTCAGGGCCTCAGTACTGAGGGAGCCCCCAAGGCTGGCGCACGCAGCATGAACTCACAACACCGCTGTTCAGCTTGTGACCACAGCATCACCTAAAAATGTCAAAATATTTATGTACATGCTATTATTTAGCGATGATAGTATTACAGAAGACCCCTGACTGGTAAAAAACCAGCGTTGAATGTAATGAAACGCCATTTTCTGGGTGAGTCCCGGAGGCTCCCCGGAGCTATCCCAGGCTGATATGCTAATGTCAGACTTTGGCATCAGTCAGGTGTATGGAGTTCTTAGGCCTACCGGGGACCACGGCCAGAACCGGGCCCCCTCAGAGAGGCAAGGGGAGCAATGGCCTATAGAAGCCCCCGTGTAGTTGGAAGCATTCTATGTCTGCCATCGACCGGAACAGGCACCCAGAAAGGTAAGCGCCCCAAAACAAACCCCTATTCTGGTTAAAATTGCTACCTAAAACCGAACTAGTGGATAGAACTCCCCAACCGAAAACAAGCAAACTAGTGTGACGTCACACACTGCCGCGCCGCTGTCTGCGCAGCTCCCCCCTCCCCGGGAGGGGGAAGGGGGAGCCCCAGACCCCCCGCGCCAGCTACCCACACCTCAGTTCTTGAGGCTGGATGTCAAAAACGCGAAAAACCGCAGACCGGAGGGAGGGAGGGATGCCGGGGAGCCTCCGGGACTCACCCAGAAAATGGCGTTTCATTACATTCAACGCTGGTTTTCTGGGGGGAGCCCCGTTGGCTCCCCGGAGCTAACTACCCACAGACAGAAAAAGAGGGACTTACCCGGGAGGCGGTCGTCGCTCACCCCTCAACTCGAAGCCGAGACAACTGGTTGCAACCGCCGACCCAAAGCAACACAGGCCCGACGAGGGCCAGGGACATTCACAAGGTAACGAGCAGCCAGGACCCTGTTCGACCGCCAAAATCCCCGCGCCCGAATATCAGACCAAGACATATTCCCAAAGACGGCAGCAAGAGCCGCGAACTTACGAACGTCATGGGCACGCGGATAGACCGCAGGCTGGCTGGACCTAATAACCCTGCGGACGACCTGAGAGACCCGAACCCGCGAACAGGGAAGAAGGGAAACCGGATCAACCGACAGCGCGTCCCCGGACACAGAAGCTGTGGCGCGCAAATAACGGCGAAGCGCCGCAACCGGACACAAAACATGATGCACCCCCGGCCTGACCAACCAAGCATCAACCACCCATGGACCCCTCCGGAATGCAGCAGTCTCATTCTTCGCCAGAAAAGAAGGAGACGGCTGCAAACGAACAAAACTATCACCACGACCAAAAGAGCAAAAACCCCTGCGCCGGAGGAGAGCATGAAGCTCCCCTACCCGACCCCCAGAGGCCAAAGCCAACAAGAAAAGTGCCTTGGAAAAACAATCCTGGACCGAAGGGGCCACAACGAAACGAGGAGATGAAAGGAAAGCGAGCACTCTGTCCAAAGACCAGGACGGCTCAGGCGACGCATGAACAGGCCGGAGGTGAAACAATGCACGAGACAGCTTGCGAAACGGCGCAGACATAACATCGATACCGAAAGCAAGCTGAAGCGGCTCCGCCAGCGCCGTACGATACGAAGCGACAGTGTTAGGCATAAGATGACGGTCCTGAAACAACCACGAGAGGAAGGACAAGACCACCCGAACAGACAAGGAGCTAACACGACGAAGACGCAAAAAGAAACGGAAGGACCGCCAGAAAACTTCATACTGCCGCCGAGAAGAAGCCCTCAGGTGGGACACCAACAAGGAGGCCACCTGATCACCATAGAGATGATGATAGACTCGAGTCAAAAAAACCATACGCGAAGACTCGAGGAGAAGATCGAACCAGCCACGTGACGTACCGGCCCGATCTGCTGAAAGAGGCAGAGCCGCGGGAAAACCCTCGGGTTCGGACACCGAGCAACCAGCGCCTGAAACCAAGGCTGGGCCGGCCACCAAGGGGCCAGAAGGACAACTCTCCCCCGGTAAGTCTCTAAGCGAGTCAGGACCTGGAGCAACAGCCGAACCGGGGGAAAGAGGTACAGGAACCCCCACCTCGACCAGTCGAGCCGAAAGGCATCGACCCCGACGGCCTCGCAATCGGGGAAGGGCGCCGCATAAACGGGAAGACGCCGCGACCACGCCGACGCGAAGAGGTCCACTTCGGGGCGCCCGAACGTCTGGCAAAGCCAACGGAAGGACTCGTCGTCGACCGTCCACTTCGTGGAGAGGGGAACGAAGCGAGACAGGGCGTCGGCCAAGACGTTGGACACGCCCCGTACGTGAACCGCCAGGAGAGCCAAACCCCGAGAACTCAGCAGACGAGTCACCCGAAGCGACCAACCCCAAAGAGACAAGGACCGCATCGAACCCCCGCGGTTCAGGCAATGAACCACCGGAGAGCAGTCCGAATGGAGCCGAATCGTCGATCCGCGGGCCACCCGAATCCTCCCCAGAGCAAACCACACTGCCGCGAACTCCCGCACCGTACTGTGAGCTCGACGGAAGGACGGATCCCAACGCCCCTGGCCGGCCTGGTGAGCACTGGTCACAAAACCCCAGCCGAGAGACGACGCATCCGTGTACACATCGAGCGAGGGCTCAGGTAGGCGCCAAGGCACTGAACCCCAAAAAACCCGAAGAGGAAGCCGGTGACGCAGCAACCGACGCAAGTCCCCCGGGGGTCGAACTCTGCGATCGCGAGAGAGGCGGAAGGGGGAACCCCGAAGGAACCAGAACAGCCGTCGAAGCCAAACCCGACCCGGCGGGTAGACCACCATCGCGAAGTTCAGGCACCCGCACAGCCCCTCGAGCAACCGCCGGGTGACCCGAGGGCCCTCCAGAAACAGACGAAGGCGGGACCACAGCCGCAGGAGAGACTCCGGAGGGAGAGACAAGGAGGCGGTTCGAGAGTCCCACACGAGACCCAGCCAAGTCCGAACCTGAGAGGGAACCAGATGGGACTTCCTCCAGTTCACCAAGAACCCGAACCCGGCGAGCTGGGAAAGAACCAAATCTCTGGCTAGCAAGCAAGCTGACTGGCTGGGAGTCCAAACCAGCCAGTCGTCGAGGTAGGCCAACACCCGAACACCTAGGAGACGCAAACGAGCCACCACAACCCGTGTAAGGCGTGTGAACACGCGAGGTGCCAGGTTCAACCCGAACGGGAGACAACGAAAGTGGTAACTCAGACGCCCCACTACAAAACCGAGCCAGTCCCTGAACCGCGGATGAATCGGGACATGCCAATAAGCGTCCCGGAGGTCCAGGGACACCATCCAAGCCGAACCTGAGACAGCGTAGTCATCCGAAAGGAGGGGCAATGAACCCAGGGGTTCAGACGGGACAAGTCCAGAATGAACCACAGGTCCGCGCAGTCCCGTTTCGGAACCGGAAACAGACGGGAAACCCATCTGAGGGACGACGTCGTTTCGACGACGCCCAAGCGTACCCACTCCAAGACGACTCGACAGAGCGCAGGGGAAGAAGCCTGCCCTGCCAGCCCCGACCCCCCAAAGGGGGGAGGGGCCACCCAACGCCACCGCAGGCCGCGAGACACGACCCGAAAGGCCCACGAATCGTGGGACCAGGCGCGGGCGAACAGCGCAAGCCGCCCCCCCATCGCCCCGTCAAGGGGGCAAACCGCGAAAGGGCCCTTACGAGACCCAGAACCCCGCACAGCGCGAACACCGCGCCGACCAGACGAGGGAGGGTCCGCAGGAGGAGCCAACCCCAAACCTGACACCAGAGGCCTACCACGACGAGAGGAACCCCGAGCCCTGGCACGACCTTTCCGGGAAGACCCACCCCGGGACCCCCGGAAAACCAACAAGTCCGACATCGGACGACAAGCCGCCGACGCAGCCTGAATAAACTGCGCCACGGCCGACTTCCCAAACAGGAGAGGACAAAAAGGTGAAGAACGCCTATGAGCCAGAGCCCAAGCAGATTCCACGGAGGAACCCAGCACCGCCTGCCGACACGCGAGACGGGAAGCATAGAACAGGGAAACCGCATCCCGCAAAATCGGCGTGAACAGCTTCAACAAGGCAGCCGACGAACGCGCAGCCGAGGACAAGGTGCCGGACCCCGGGACGGACCCAAGCGTCCCCACATCCTCCACGAGCCAATCCGAAGACAGCTCCAGGAGGGAAAAGAACCGCAAGGCCGAACACAAAAGGCCCCGAGCGCGCAAGTCCTCCGACACGAGCGCCGCCGAAAGGGAGGGAACCTGCACATGGAGCTGAATAACGCCCACATCGCGGGGAAGGGCAGGGGCAAACAAGCACTCATTCAGGTAGTCAAGTTCAACCCCCAGGAAAACCTGAAGCACCGTGGAAGCTTACCGCCACTCCAGCGTGCGGGAACGACAGAAGGAATGCCAGGAATCCAGACCAAACAAGGGGCAGTCTGCTAGCCAGGACGACTCCGGAACCTCGTAACGGAGCCAGAAAGGGAACGAAGTCCCAAACCTGAACGTGGACGGATCCATTTCCGAGGCATAATCCGGGTCACGCAGGAGGTAAGCTGCAAAGGCCGCTCGCACCACACCAGGTTGGATGCGATAAGCCGAAAACCTCCGGAAGGACGGAACCGACGTACCCGGGGAACACGGAACCGAACCCGGGGAGGGGCCGACACCAAATCCAACTCGTACGCAGAGGGGGGGGAAAGAAAACCCCACTCCTTGTAACAATAAGCCCCGCTCAGTGGGAAGAAAAACCCAGGCGGGGTCCAGCGGGGCCCAAGGCCCCCAAGTCAGCCCCTCCCCAGCCTCGAGGTCCGTCACCACAGGACCCGAGGCCGAGTCCTCTCCCCAAGCCCCGACCCCACAAGACAAGGACGGAGCAGCCGGAAAAGCTGGAGGAAGGGGGGCCCACTGGTCAGACCCTGAAGCTTCGGCCGGGAGACAAGACTCGAATGCCTCTGCCACCCCCCCGGAAGGGGCAACCCCCGAAGCTGCCCGAGTCTCGAGATCAAGTAACCCCTGCTCCGACCCCGAAACCCTCAGACGCTTCGGGGCCGGAAGCAGGGGCGGGGGACCAGAACGAACAGAAGGGGAAGGACGAGGAGGTGCGGACTGAACCAGAATCGAAGCGACCCCCACCCCCAAGTCCGGGTCTCGAAAAGCAAAGCGGGGCAGCCCCGGGGCATCCGGGGAAGCAACCAACCGAGCGCGTTGCAACAGACGAAACCTAGGCTGCAACGCACGTGCCGCCTGTACCCGAATAGAATCATCAGAGGATTGGGTAAATTGAGTCACAAGCAAGCAGCAACACTCACAGGACTCAGGGTCGAAAGTATCACCGACCCAACAGGCAGCGTGGCAGAGGCAAAAACAATGAGGGTCACCCTGAGACAAGGGGACCGAGCAACCCTCAAACTCGCACACAGCGAGTGGGGACTCCGGGGTCACATCCATCGGACCCACGCGCCCCCTAGGGGATTCCCAGGGTCCTGAGCGTTTACTTTAAGAGGACTCGCGCTCAGGTAGTCCCAGGCAGGGTGCTGCAAACCGGCGCCCAAAACTACCAAGCAAACTTCTAAAGCTGAACCCCAGGGACGTGTACACTCACGGGGACCTTGCAGGGGGCGCCACCGAGGAGAACAGTGGAAGGGCAAAAACAAACTGAATAAAATGACAGAACCCCCCACCAGGCAAAAACAAAAAGAAAAACAAAACCCCGCAAGAGGACAGCGAACCCCAAGGAACAGAGCCGGCCGCGATGTCGGGAAATACAAGCTGAGCAGCACCCTGCGCCCCTACCAGTGCAAACTGCCTCTTACCTGCCGCTAACAAGGGAGAACAGAACACCCAAGAGCCCAACAGGCGGCCGAAAAACCGAAAGGTAAAACGGACCAGCAGAGGCAGACCCCGAGGAGCCTGTGGAAGGTGGCCCCAAGCCCCAAGGGCAGTACTTACAGGGCACCTAGGGAAGGCAGCCCTAGGCGCATGCAGCCCGAGTACTGAAGATAACTCCTAGCTCTCGCACCCACAAAACTAACACCACACGCAAAGCACAGTGCAGTAGCGACACCGGAGCCAGAGCACACGACCATCGCCTATAGCATCAGCCTCAAGAACTGAGGTGTGGGTAGCCGGCGCGGGGGGTCTGGGGCTCCCCCTTCCCCCTCCCGGGGAGGGGGGAGCTGCGCAGACAGCGGCGCGGCAGTGTGTGACGTCACACTAGTTTGCTTGTTTTCGGTTGGGGAGTTCTATCCACTAGTTCGGTTTTAGGTAGCAATTTTAACCAGAATAGGGGTTTGTTTTGGGGCGCTTACCTTTCTGGGTGCCTGTTCCGGTCGATGGCAGACATAGAATGCTTCCAACTACACGGGGGCTTCTATAGGCCATTGCTCCCCTTGCCTCTCTGAGGGGGCCCGGTTCTGGCCGTGGTCCCCGGTAGGCCTAAGAACTCCATACACATGACTGATGCCAAAGTCTGACATTAGCATATCAGCCTGGGATAGCTCCGGGGAGCCGACGGGGCTCCCCCCAGAAATGACCAGGATTCTGATAATAGCAGGATTGTTGTGATAATTAGCGCTGTAGTGAAAGGAGTAATCATGGTGGTGAGGGAGGTAGCGTTGTCTGCTGACTCTGTGTGACCACCTTTTACTGTCTGGACTCACTAGCACTAGCTTAGTGGTTTGCTATGGTGAACAAAACATGCAGATACTTGTATATAACCTTTGTATATAGTGTAATAACCAAGAAAGTTTATTGTTTATGAACATAATAATTGAAACAATAATATGCACACCATAATTTTGAGTACAGCAATGATTCACACATTTTATTATATAAATATATCACACTACACACTATTGAATAATATTACAGCAAAAAAACGAAGACAAAATCAATCAGAGACATTGAAATAATTTGGTAATAATATCTTGCAACTCCCGGCTGACAGCTCAGGCGGAGCAGACCTCCTCTGGCGCTTGCTCTGTCAACGCCTCTCTTTTGCCGGACTTTCTCCGCCCTATTGCAGCTAAAATATGCCATTTACGATTTTTTTTTTTTTTCCTGTGATCAGGGAACACAAATTAACAGGTTTATATGAGAAAAAATTTGAATTTTTTTTTATGCATCTGTGGGTGACAAAGGCCAAATAGTCCTTAGCAACACAAGGGTTAATATTAATGTTCACATAATTCAAATATTTTTTTGTCCAGCCCCAGCTTATACAGAGCACCACTTGGTTTCCAAACTTTAGTTATCCAAAATTTCCAGTTTCCCGATTGGGGTTGGGGAGTCATGCTACACGAATAAAGTTCGGGTAGGAAGCGGTCCGCCAAGCGTCGCGCTGGCTCGTGGTGATGGGTGGGAGATGGTCCAGTTTGCCGCCTTCTACCCTGTGATTTTACAGATTCACGGCCTATTATTCCTATTATTTTGATTTGTCACGAGGCTGGAGAGTTCATTCGGTAATTTTGTTTTACATATCTGCACAATCAAGAAACATCTGTGCACCATGTTGGCTCCAAATGCACACATTGTGTCAGTGATTGCTGACTGGTGGGTGGATGGGGGAGCTTAGATGGAAGGCGGTATGCGAGAGCGAGGGAGAATTAGTGAGAAAAGGAGGGGGAGATAGGCAGGAAGGAAGTAGAGAGGGGGGGATGGGAGAATTAGGGAGGGAGGGAAAGGCAGGCTGGCACAGACAGACAGACAGACAGACAGACAGACAGACAGACAGACAGACAGACAGGCTGGCTGGCAGGCTGGCTGGCTGGCTGGCTGGCTGGCTGGCTGGCTGGCTGGCTGGCTGGCTGGCTGGCTGGCTGGCTGGCTGGCTGCCTCCCTGCCTTCCTTTCCCTCCCGCCCTAATTCTCCCATTCTCCCTCACTACTTTCCTCCTAGCATATCTCCCTACCTTCCCCTCCCTCCCTTTCTCACTAATTCTCCCCCTCTCCCACTATTTCTCCTCTCTCACTAATTCTCCCCCCCCCCCTCTGTTGGTGGAGTGGTGTGGGAGGCAGTAAGGAAGGATTTGCTGACCAGGCGATGGTTGCCAAACTTATCGCCCATATTGCATTACAAATTTTAATCTTGGTTGTAAAATATTTATGCCAAATTAATTTTCATATATTAATATACATTATTAATCATTAACATGTTATATGATTTCCTATTTATTAATTAAACAAATATAGTTTTATTTATGAATTATGCACAGTTGGCATCTGTGAGCAGGTGCTGACAGACATGTCCGCCTCTACACAGCCTCCATCCCGTTAGTAGTTCCTGACCCCCTGACCCCGTTAGTAGCTCCCCCTCCTCCATCTGCTGTTCTCATGTTATGAGGAAGGCAGTGAGGCATTGAGGGGGAGAGGCAGTGAGGCATTGAGGGGGAGAGGCAGTGAGGCATTGAGGGGGAGAGGCATTGAGGGGGAGAGGCATTGAGGGGGAGAGGCAGTGAGGCATTGAGGGGGAGAGGCATTGAGGGGGAGAGGCATTGAGGGGGAGAGGCATTGAGGGGGAGAGGCATTGAGGGGGAGAGGCATTGAGGGGGAGAGGCAGTGAGGCATTGAGGGGGAGAGGCAGTGAGGGGGAGAGGCAGTGAGGCAGTGAGGGGGAGAGGCAGTGAGGGGGAGAGGCAGTGAGGCATTGAGGGGGAGAGGCAGTGAGGCATTGAGGGGGAGAGGCAGTGAGGCATTGAGGGGGAGAGGCAGTGAGGCATTGAGGGGGAGAGGCAGTGAGGCATTGAGTGGGAGAGGCAGTGAGGCATTGAGGGGGAGAGGCAGTGAGGCATTGAGGGGGAGAGGCAGTGAGGCATTGAGGGGGAGAGGCAGTGAGGCATTGAGGGGGAGAGGCAGTGAGGCATTGAGGGGGAGAGGCAGTGAGGCATTGAGGGGGAGAGGCAGTAAGGCATTGAGGGGGAGAGGCAGTGAGGCATTGAGGGGGAGAGGCAGTGAGGCATTGAGGGGGAGAGGCAGTGAGGCATTGAGGGGGAGAGGCAGTGAGGCATTGAGGGGGAGAGGCAGTGAGGGGGAGAGGCAGTGAGGCATTGAGGGGGAGAAACAGTGAGGCATTGAGGGGGAGAGGCAGTGAGGCATTGAGGGGGAGAGGCAGTGAGGCATTGAGGGGGAGAGGCAGTGAGGCATTGAGGGGGAGAGGCAGTGAGGCATTGAGGGGGAGAGGCAGTGAGGCATTGAGGGGGAGAGGCATTGAGGGGGAGAGGCAGTGAGGGGGGGAGGCAGTGAGGGGGGAGGCAGTGAGGGGAAGATGCAGTGAGAGATAGAAGCAGTGAGGGAGGGAAGGGTAGGGGGGGTGAGTAAACACAATTACACAATGAACTTTATTTCATTTGTTGCATTTATGCTATGAATCTGTCGATTTTTTCCCTTAGAATTTTTTGTTAAATTTAAACAAAAATCTCTGTCCATTTTCCTCCATTCTCGTTTACGAACTTACACGATAACCGACGGGTCTCGTCCCCAAGGGGTTCGGAAATCAAGTGGTGCTCTGTACCCCAATTTACAGCCCAGGCTGTAGCAGCTTAAGGGTTAAAACCAACCTAACTTGGTGGGCCGACTGTGCAGGGTGGGGGCCAGACTGTGCAGGGTGGGGGCCAGACTGTGCAGGGTGGGGGCCAGACTGTGCAGGGAGGGGGGCCAGACTGTGCAGGGAGGGGGGCCAGACTGTGCAGGGAGGGGGGCCAGACTGTGCAGGGAGGGGGGCCAGACTGTGCAGGGAGGGGGGCCAGACTGTGCAGGGAGGGGGGCCAGACTGTGCAGGGAGGGGGGCCAGACTGTGCAGGGAGGGGGGCCAGACTGTGCAGGGAGGGGGGCCAGACTGTGCAGGGAGGGGGGCCAGACTGTGCAGGGAGGGGGGCCAGACTGTGCAGGGAGGGGGGCCAGACTGTGCAGGGAGGGGGGCCAGACTGTGCAGGGAGGGGGGCCAGACTGTGCAGGGAGGGGGGCCAGACTGTGCAGGGAGGGGGGCCAGACTGTGCAGGGAGGGGGGCCAGACTGTGCAGGGAGGGGGGCCAGACTGTGCAGGGAGGGGGGCCAGACTGTGCAGGGAGGGGGGCCAGACTGTGCAGGGAGGGGGGCCAGACTGTGCAGGGAGGGGGGCCAGACTGTGCAGGGAGGGGGGCCAGACTGTGCAGGGAGGGGGGGCCAGACTGTGCAGGGAGGGGGGGTCAGACTGTGCAGGGAGGGGGGCCAGACTGTGCAGGGAGGGGGGCCAGACTGTGCAGGGAGGGGGGCCAGACTGTGCAGGGAGGGGGGGCCAGACTGTGCAGGGAGGGGGGGGGCCAGACTGTGCAGGGAGGGGGGGGCCAGACTGTGCAGGGAGGGGGGGCCAGACTGTGCAGGAAGGGGGGGCCAGACTGTGCAGGAAGGGGGGGCCAGACTGTGCAGGGAGGGGGGCCAGACTGTGCAGGGAGGGGGGCCAGACTGTGCAGGGAGGGGGGCCAGACTGTGCAGGGAGGGGGGCCAGACTGTGCAGGGAGGGGGGGCCAGACTGTGCAGGGAGGGGGGGCCAGACTGTGCAGGGAGGGGGGGCCAGACTGTGCAGGGAGGGGGGGCCAGACTGTGCAGGGAGGGGGGGCCAGACTGTGCAGGGAGGGGGGGCCAGACTGTGCAGGGAGGGGGGGGCCAGACTGTGCAGGGAGGGGGGGGCCAGACTGTGCAGGGAGGGGGGGGCCAGACTGTGCAGGGAGGGGGGGCCAGACTGTGCAGGGAGGGGGGGCCAGACGGTGCAGGGAGGGGGGGCCAGACTGTGCAGGGAGGGGGGCCAGACTGTGCAGGGAGGGGGGGCCAGACTGTGCAGGGAGGGGGGGCCAGACTGTGCAGGGAGGGGGGCCAGACGGTGCAGGGAGGGGGGGCCAGACTGTGCAGGGAGGGGGGGGCCAGACTGTGCAGGGAGGGGGGGGCCAGAGTGTGCAGGGAGGGGGGGGGCCAGACTGTGCAGGGAGGGGGGGCCAGACTGTGCAGGGAGGGGGGCCAGACTGTGCAGGGAGGGAGGCCAGACTGTGCAGGGAGGGGGGCCAGACTGTGCAGGGAGGGGGGGCCAGACTGTGCAGGGAGGGGGGGGGGGCCAGACTCTGTAGGGAGGGGGGGCCAGACTCTGCAGGGAGGGGGGCCAGACTCTGTAGGGAGGGGGGGCCAGACTCTGCAGGGAGGGGGGCCTTGCCTTGAGGTGCTTCCGGGGCTTAGCGTCCCCGTGGCCCGGTCGTCGACCAAGCCTCCTGGTTGCTGGACTGATCAACCAGGCTGTTGGACGCGGCTGCTCGCAGCCTGATGTATGAGTCACAGCCTGGTTGATCAGGTATCCTTTGGAGGTGCTTATCCAGTTCTCTCTTGAACACTGTGAGGGGTTTGCCAGTTATGCCCCTTATGTGTAGTGGAAGCGTGTTGAACAGTCTCAGGCCTCTGATGTTGATAGAGTTCTCTCTCAGAGTACCTGTTGCACCTCTGCTTTTCAACAGGGATATTCTGCACATCCTGCCATGTCTTCTGGTCTCATGTGATGTTATTTCTGTGTGCAGGTTTGGGACCAGCCCTTCTAATATTTTCCACGTGTAAATTATTAAGTATCTCTCCCACCTGCGCTCAAGGGAGTACAGATTCAGGCTCTTTAGTCGGTCCAAATAGTTTAGATGTTTTACCGAGTGGATTCTAGCCGTAAAGAATCTCTGCAAGCTCTCCACGTCAGCAATTTCTCCAGCTATGAAAGGGGCTGTCATTGTGCAGCAGTACTCCACTCTAGAGAGCACAAGCGTTTTGAAAAGTATCATCATCAGTATAGCATCTCTAATGTGAAAAGTTCTTGTTATCCAACCTGCCATTTTTCTTGCAGTTGTGACGGCTACTTTATTGTGTTCTTTAAAGGTAAGGTCTTCCGACATGAGGACACCCAGATCCTTTACATTGTCTTTTTGTTCTATGTTATGATTTGCCTGAGTTTTGTACGTGGTTTCCGTTTTTATATTTTCATTTTTTTCCATAGCGCATGAGCTGGAACTTTTCTTCGTTAAACACCATATTATTTTCTGTAGCCCATAGAAAGACCTGATCTACATCTGATTGGAGGTTTGCCGTGTCCTCTATGTTGCCTACTCTCATGAATATCCTAGTGTTATCTGCGAAGGATGATACAGTGCTATAGGTTGTGTTCTTGTCTATGTCCGATATGAGGATGAGAAAAAGTACTGGAGCAAGCACAGTGCCCTGGAGGACTGAGCTCTTCACGGTTGATGGGCTGGATTTTATTTTGTTGACTATTACACATTGGGTTCTGTTAGTCAGGAAATTGTAGATCCATCTGCCTATTTTTCCGGTAATTCTTTTTGAACGCATTTTATGTGCAATAACACCATGGTCACATTTATCAAAAGCTTATGCAAAATCTGTGTAAATTACATCAGCGTTTTGTTTGTCTTCCATAGCATCTAATGCCATATCATAGTGGTCCAGCAACTGCGACAGGCAAGAGCGCCCTGTTCTTAAACCATGTTGTCCAGAGTTATGGAGATGCTGTGATTCCATGTATTTTGTGATCTTACTTCTTAGCACTCTCTCAAAAATTTTTATGATGTGCGATGTTAGTGCTATCGGTCTGTAATTTTTTGCATCTGCCTTATTTCCTCCTTTATGAAGTGGTGCTATCTCCGCTGTTTTTAGTATATTAGGGATAACGCCAGTATCTAGGCTTTGTCTCCAGAGAATGTGGATGGCCTGCGATAGTGGTTTTTTACAGTTCTTGATGAATATGGAGTTCCAAGAATCCGGGCCAGGTGCAGAATGCATAGGCATACTGTTTATGGCTTCTTCAAAATCCAGTGGGGATAGGGTGACGTCTGATATATGATTTGATGTTGGTATCATATCCATGAAAAATTCATTTGGGTTATCACTCTTTAGTGCGTTTAACCACTTAACTGCGCTAACCAAGTTTTCCCGGTCGGCGAGAAATTGCGCCAACCAAGAAAACTCGTTTTGATTTTTCATAACCAATTCTAAATGTGTACGAGGTTGGATGTGTACGAAATGGACTCTTAGGACCTCCAGTGAGAGGCAGCCATCTTGGAAAAAAATCCCAGAATGCCCTAGGGCTGCTGGCTCAGTTAGTACTGAATGAGCAACCATGGGTGGCGCACGCGCCTCTGACTCCCAAACACCTATCCAACGCGGTGTTGAAAGATAATGCTCTGTCGGTGAAATTCAAACCTTATTGTTTGAAGAACATAAGGGACATAATATTGGGGAAGCCAGGCGCAATAAGGACCTAACACAAAGGTCAGATGCAAGTAATACAGCACCTATGAGGACGATATAGCGAGCGTATCCAGTTGTAGCTCTGAGCGTCACCCTTGCAATCCTATGCTATTTATTTAGATGATACTTAGATGAATCGTTTTCTGCGTTCAGTGATGATGCATCTGATACAAATAGCATAGATGAACAGTGTTAGCGGCTTCCATGGTGGTGTTTTCCATTGATATTTTCAAGAATACCTGAATCTCTTCCCAACTAACGGACACTTTGAGGCTAGCTGAATCTCTTCCTGACTGACGGACATTCTTGAGGTAAGCTGAATTTCTTCCTGTGTGGGACCATACAAAGCGATCTTTTCAAGACTACCTTACAAATTGATCTTTTCTCCTATAATCTTCAGTCGTGTCATAGGCAGCATAGGGGACGGACGTTTGAGGGTCCTCCCCAGCGTTTGCACTCGTTATCGGGGGTGTAATTGTACCTCCGACAGTTACGAAGCCTAATAACCAATCTGGGACACACACATACACACCAGGTGTGTCTGAAACTTGGTTATCACTTGCATTGGTGAATTACAAGTGGCATTTGTAGCTGTGTTGCTGACCAGCAACGTGAGGCTGTTGATCAGGCCTCAGGTGTCCCCTCCTCACTCGACTGTTGGGCCTAAACCACACGTGTATCAGGTACACGACAATAGCTCTTGCGTCATACTACCGCTGAGCCGTGTTTGCCTTGTTCTTCGATAGAAGACGTTAGTGACCACGAAACAATGCAGCCTCAGTTCAGTGGAGATACTCTGAGTCATGCCTTAATTCTCCCACTTCTACATTAGTTGATGTGAAATAGTGCTGTGACGATTGAGTGTGGTTAGAAACTGTAATTACAAAACTGTGTGAATATACAAAGTGTAAGGGTACTGGTGTGGCACACTCTGTTAGGCTTAGCACCTCGCCCGGAGAGGGAATGAGGATATTATGCCAGGAACGCCTTCATGATCAACATGCTTCTTGCACATCTCTCCGCCAGCTCTCAAGTACTACGGTTTGTTGCCTGTGTATGCCAAGTTTTTGTCGAGTGTTAAGTATCTGTTAAGCAGATACTTATGCATGTACCACCAACTTCAAATTTTTGCGCGCCAACCTGCAAGGTGCGCTGTGACCTTGAAAATAGTGGAGCCTCATATATGCAGGCTGGCCGATTTATTTCTGCTGATCTTGTTTGATGATTGGCGGCCCCTTCCACTCTGTGAATAGGCCATTTGCTGATGTGCTTCTTTGTGGTTCACTGTGGAGCGAGTGTACCGTAATACTCTGCATATAGGTGTTGTGTCTTTAACGCCATGGCAACTGCCTCGGATAAGGTGCCGGGCAGCACATCGCCGTTGCCAGATAGTGACTTTGTGGACTCATCGCACGCTCGTCAATTGTTTTCTAATGATGGTGCCACCTCCTCAGTGGTCCCCCACAACACAGCAGAAGGTGGTGCAGATGATGAGGGATTCACGGTGCAAATGAGTAAAAGTCAGCGCCGTAAGCAGTTGAGAAGGGCACGATCAAACCCACCAAATTCGGCTACTGCCAGACATGTACGGCTAGTTTTTCCTATGGGAACCACAGTAGAGGGAAAAGTGCAGTGGTTTTGTGAAGCCTCTGAGGCACATTATGATAAGGTCATTAAGTTACCTGGAGATGAAAGTGACTATGTCTTCGTTACAAACGACAGTGCTTTTGTAAATGTGTTGATAAACACAGAGTATGCAGGCATTAAGATGAAAAATGCAGCACCTAGGTGTACAAAAGTAAGCATTGTCATATTCAATGTTAATAAACTCATTAAGCTTGAATATCTTTGTGATGAAAATATTGTAAACTCTAAACGTCTGAGAAATGGACTCATAGCTGCCACATGGAAAGGTGCCACGCCTATACCGGACAGAATTTACTCTAGACCAGCTTTAGGTCGGCACTATAACATTGCCCTCTACAACCCTCCCCCTCGTAGGTGCTGTAAGTGTCAACGATGGGGATGTCACGTAGCCAGGTACTGCACAAGCAAAAACTTTTTTTGTGCCGTGTGTGGTGAACCTCATAAATCTGAGGTGTGTTTTAAACTCATAAAGGAACTGCAGTCAGTAAGTGAAAAATGCATAAACTGTGGCACGAGCGGTGTTCAAGCTTGGCACCTTGACTGTGTCAAGCGACCAGCTGCTTACGGCCAGATGCCCGGCCCCGCCCACCCGGGAGGACGATTGCCAGGTACAGCTGCCGGCTCTAATTCCTGTGCAGAGCCACCTGGACGTAGTGTTCGTAGCAGCTGGATACCAAATACTTCACCATCTGCCAAGCACCGAGTGCACCACGGGGCCAGACGACAGGTGTCTGTTCAACCTGCGCCTGCCCGTCAGGTGCCAGGAACCTGCCTCCCGGAGGTGTTGACACAACACTCGCCATACCCTTCACACCACAATGAAGAGCAGTTGCCAAATGCTGCAATCAGTCACACTCGCTGTTCAGAGCCATCTGGAGGTGATGTTCCCTCCAGCTGGCTGCCAAACTCACCACCTTTAAATTACGAAGTGCACAAAGGGACCAGACCGAAGACTCGTGCCATCATCCCAGCTCCCCCACAAGAACCAGGTGTTGCATCTTCTGCCAGTGGTGGGCCTTCCCCTGATGTAGAGTGGCCACTTCCTGGTTCTGGGATAATGTCACCTACTGTGAGACCACCATCCACAGCTGGACCCCACAGTCAACTGGAAGTGAGGGATAAGGAACTGGATCAAAATGAGACAGATCGCAACCTCAGCCTCCCTACCACCTCGCCCTTGGGGTTGCTCCACTGTTCAAGCAGTGGTTGCCCTTCGTGACCGGTTGCAGGAACACCAGCAGCAGTCACAGCAGCAAACGGAGCGGCTGCAAGAGCAACTCCAACATGAGAAAAAATCCACCAGCGATATTTCGATGATGCTCACGTGTATGAGGGGACTTGTAAGCAATGACTGCCAAACTCCCCCTTCCACCCCTAAACCCTCCAAACATGTGTTCGCTTGCTCATCAGGGGAAACTTCTAGTGATTTTGAAATCTTGTGAAGTGGAGTCATTCCACGCAAGTTAACTGCCAAAGTTGTGCTAAAGTATGTTCAAAACGACTCTATAGCTGGAAATGACCGACAAATTGTACTAGACCATTGGAGGCAAATGTGTGACATTGGTAATAAACTAAGAAATGTTCCTGGACTTATATCGTAGTGCAATAGATAATATGTATATAGATAATATATATTAAGTGAACTAATAATATCAATATATAATGCTGACTTTAAATGCACAATTAACTAAGTTATCCGTCCTTAGCTGGAACATTGCATCCCTCAAAAAAAGGTTCTGAGATTTACATCACAAAGTAACAACTGAACACATCGATATTGTATGTCTCCAGGAGTGCAGAGTTCCCGCAAGATCCTCACCCCCGAAATTGCCCTCATTTGTTTCTTACAACCTCAGATCCAGTAACTCTTGCATTCCATACATCAAACATTCTCTACCCCATCAACTTCTGCCAGAAAAACAAACTGCCGGTCAACAGTATCATGGAGTGAGGATCTATGTGGGCAACTCAATGTATTTAATCTATATGCTCCAGCAGGAAAGTTAAATTATATTGATCTTCCGGCTTGCGCTCAAGCAGAGCCAACCATCATTCTTGGTGACTACAATGCTAGACACAAGGACATTGGTGGCTCTCGCTTCAGTAACGGTAATGGGAATCAACTACTGTCGCTACTAAATAGTCACCAAGATGTGCAGATTGTGGGTGACCTTGAACCCACGCATATTTGTGGAGGCATTCTAGACCTCTGTGTTGGTTTCAACGTCTCTCACGTCTGGTGCACATCATCTATTGTAACAGATTTGTTGTCAGATCATCACCCTAGATTGACTACTCTATGTATAGGAAATACCATCCTGCCCGGTGGGACTTTCAAACGCAAACGGCTCGGTGTTCCTCCTGCTCGACATGAAGACTTTGTTGCTCATGTGTCAGAGTGGTACAGCACTTATAATCCCTCCACAGTCCAGACATTTAACAACGATCTGGTACAGAGCATTCAGATGTTTGCCGACCCTTTAGGTCGGCCCCCTGCACCATCCAATAGACGGAACAATATGAAAGGTAATAAACGCCATGCCTATTACAATGGCCCCAAACTGCGTATTTTGAAACGCACTGCCAGACGAGTTGGGCTTGCATATAGGGAAACACGTACGCCAAGGCGAGGGAGCGCATGACAGAGCTCAGGCAAGATAACTGGGAAACTTTTGTTAACAGTCTCAACTCTCACACCCCCCCTCAGCCAGGCATGGAAGGATATTAAAAGAATTAAAGGCAATAAGATCAGCCATGTAGCACACTCTCACAATTTACACAGAGCAAATGAGTTAGTCGATGCTTGGGCAACCACCTCTAGCTTCAATAATCTTCCCCAAGACATACAGTTCAGATTAAATGCTGGATACGGAGATCGAGAAAGGCTCGTTGACTTCATGCTCCACAAGGAAGATGAATGCAACGTGCCATTTACTGAGTTTGAATTACTCGCGGCCCAAAACAAAGGCAAAGCCACATCCCCCGGTGAAGATGGTATCACTTATGACATATTGCGTCTGCTCCCTTTAGTACCAGGGAATCCCCTGCTTGAGCTGTATAATATGAGCTATGTTACTGGGGAGCTTCCTATCTCTTGGACCAAAAGTATAATCATTCCAATTCCCAAGCCAAATCAAGAGAATGCTTTCCGCCCAATTTCCCTTACTAGCTGCATTTGCAAAACATTCGAGAGAATGGTCCTAAACCGTCTCCTCCATAGAATAAGAACCATGCTATCCCCCCAGATATATGGCTTCATGCATGGAAGGAGTGTGCATCATTGCATCACCACCTTTCTTACCCTGCACACTGAAAAGTCATATACCACCTTCCTAGATCTTAAGTCTGCCTTTGATATTGCAAATAGACATGTTATCTTGAGTGAGCTGGCAAGAATGAATATTGGTGGTCGGTTTCTTTGTTGGATCACGGGTTACTTATCCAACAGAAAGTCATCTGTATTTTTCCAGGGGCATAGGAGTGTAACAAGAGACTTTGAACTAGGTACCCCGCAGGGTGGTGTCCTCAGTCCTACCTTATTTAATATCTTAATAAACAGGCTGTTAAACTCTATACCGAGCAAACCCAACGTCCACATCATTAGCTATGCTGATGATATAATGATACACACCACTGGGTATGCTAACACGCAGAACACTCTTAACTCTGTAATAGACTCATGTCAGGACCTAGGTTTAATTATCTCAGCAGAGAAAACAAAGATACTAAATCGGCGCCCACCCAGGCAGGGAGGAGCTGTTCGCAAGATGCAACTGTCTGATGGCTCCCAGCTTGACTATCTAAACAGATTCAAATACCTTGGCCTTGAGGTGCCACTGTATGGTCCTGTTGTATTCAAACTCTGTCGTCAGTATAAAGAGAGGCTCCGAGCTCTCAAGGCTGTTGCAGGTTATCACTCAGGCTATG
This sequence comes from Procambarus clarkii, assembly GCF_040958095.1. Classification (NCBI taxonomy): domain Eukaryota; kingdom Metazoa; phylum Arthropoda; class Malacostraca; order Decapoda; family Cambaridae; genus Procambarus; species Procambarus clarkii. The sequence goes on from NC_091154.1 coordinate 20,617,671, forward strand.
GTGCCAATGTCAGAATTGTCAAAATGATGTACCTTGCAAACATCAGATCTTTAGTGGATTATGCTGCACCTCTGCTTGTTTTGATGCCTGAAAGAACGCTTGTATTGCAGAATGAAGCCTTGAGGATAATCCTTGGGTGCCCTCGTACCACAAAGATACTTAATATGAGAAAGGAACTTAATATTCCGAGCGTTGTTGATCGTGTTGCTGAAATTAACTGTCAAATTGGTATAAAAATGCTTAGGCTAACTTATCTTAATCTTTGCACAGAAGCCCTCCAGAATTTCTTTATTGAAGATGATCATTGTTCCAAATGGATAACAAAAACTGGAACTCAACTCAGAATGTATCAGGTTCATGATTTGTACCAAGAGAAACAACAACGGCACTTTCCTGCACCGTGGGAGGTTACACCCTTTCCAGTTTTAATCCCTCCCTTTCCACCCAAGAAGCAAATTAGAGATCAGCCCAAGCTTCGTCTTGAGGCAAAGCTCAATGCCTTAAGCCATATTGATGCTCTGTCCACAGAGCATTCTCTCTCTCAAATCATATACACTGATGGTTCCCTACACCGCACCACGGGTGCAGCTTGAAGTGCAGTTGTTCTGACAATGGGCGATGGCTTATACTTTGAGTGGGGAGTCCGTATAAACAACTGGGCCTCTACCCTTCAGACTGAACTATTTGCCTTGCTCCTTGCACTGAAATGTGTAAAAGTCTCCAAACTTGATACATTAATTGTAAGTGACTCCTTATCATCCTTAAATGCTCTCAACTCTTTAAGACATAACTGTAACATGCTCGTGTCCAAAGCTAGACACAAATACAACAAAATTATTAAGGATGGTAACAGAGTCCATTTCATGTGGTCTCCATCTCATGTTGCCCTCCGAATGTATGATAGAGCTGATAAGTTAGCCAAAGAATCTGCCTTTAAAGGAGTCGTTGAGTGTAACCTTGGATTGTCAATGAGCAATCTGAGAGCAGCAGTACACCGAGAACTTCAACAAGATCTTGTAAATCTGAGGCAAAGTGAAATTGACACCAGTAATTCCATCTATCATCATACTATCATGCAAGAGGAGCCACACATCTATGGATCATCCAATAAAATCAGCAGACTTCTAGATGTTACTACTGCTCAGTTTAGACTCGGTTACAAGTATCTCTGGGAATTCTCATTATCTGCCGATGTAGACCTGACCAAATGTAAACTGTGTCAAAAAAATTATTCGTACACCCTCCGTCACTATGTGATGGAGTGCGAAAAGATACGTGAATTTAGAGACAATTCTATAACCAATGTTCCAGCGATGTGTAAATATTTCATTCAAAATGATCTGCTACCAGAAATTTTAGCCAAATATCCCCAGTTTGCTAACTGTAGGTAGTAACTGAGTGATTGTAACCTATCCTCCACTGCCCACTGGATGGGGGGCGGTGTGCAGGACAAACATAAATTGTGACACTAGCTCTCCACATATGTCAGTTGCTTAATTTAGAACCTGTACTTGAGGTTGATCTCGAACCCATTGTTGAAGTGACGACTTATATTGAATTTTGTAACTAGCTCATCAAGATTGTAACTTGCTTAGATAAATGAATTGTGGGGTTCAGTCCCTGAGCCCATTATGTGCCTCTGTAACCCTTTCTACTACTGCCACAAGATGGGTATGGGGTGCATAATAAATGAACTAAACTAACTAACCTATAATCTTTTCAATACTACCTTATGCTTTACAAGCTTGGTTACATACAACCTACAAGTTCTAAAGCCAAGGGTGTACGTGTGTTATTTGCAAGCACACAGAATGAAGAAACAGGAAGCGAAAATTTATCTGTACCTGGTGCAACGAGAGCCAAGTCGCGCTGTGCACCATGGACTACTTCGTTGATTATTACTCACTTCCGAAGTACTGAGTGTATAATACAGTGTGTTACTGTGTAAATAGTGTGTGAAACTGTACATATTGTAATTTTAGTGATTTTTTTTAACAGGTAATTTTGCGACAATAAACATTTATTGTGGACACATTACTGACACATGTATCACAGTTCCATGGAACATTATTAACGTTCTACTGTATACATATTGTAAAGGACACAAATATGCATCATATTCGATAAAAAAACAAACAAAACCTTGCCAATAAAACCTTACATCGTTTTATGTATTGGAAATACATAAAACAAATAATTGAAAATATATTTGTGGCAACACCCGGTGCTTGAATGGCCTGCGCGACCGTGTCTGGGCGAGTCACGCACGGGTGACCAGGCCCTGATGACGTCAGAGCACATCTTGTCTACGTCCCTACAGCCAAAGTAAGTGGAATTTAATACTTATTTTTACATAGACATGTTCAGGGAAGGGAATTTATCATTTTACGAAGAAAAAAGAATTTTTTGGCAACACTTCATTTCATGCGCACCGGGGGGAATTTCTCAATAAACTCCGCGCAGCACGGTGGTTATTGGCTCGCTGAAAACAGAGTCGTACTGCTTCCTCAGTAGCTCGCTCATTTCTTTGTTGTCATCGGTGAAAGTTCCATCTCCCTTTCGCAGGGGCCCGATACTAGATGTGGTTTTTTATCTTGATTTTGCATAAGAGAAAAAATATTTCGGATTTCTCTCTCTTTCACTGATGGCCTTTTGCTCTCTTTGCCTCTCCTGGGTTTTGTATGATTCTTGTAGCTTGAGTTCAATTGTTTCTATTTCTCTACCTAACCTTCTTCGCCGTTCTTGAGATAGGGTGCGACTCTCAAGTTGTTCCGCGATTCGTTTTCTTCGCCTATATAGGGAACGATGTTCCCGTTCCAATCTGCATCTCTTCCTCTTTTTTTCTTAGGGGTATGCGCTTTGAACATATTTCTAGTGCTACTGAGCTTATTTTTTCCAGGCACTGGTTCAGGTTTGCATTTTCTAGCTGTTCTTCCCAGTTATTTTCTGTGAAGTCCTGGTTTATTTGCTCCCAGTTTATCTGTTTATTATTGAAGTTTAATTTGCTGAAATCTCCTTCACCGGGAATCTGGACTGGTTTTGAAGGTCTACTCCCCATGGTTGTCATAACTTCAATTAAGTTGTGATCTGAGTAACAGGTATTTGTAATCATTATGTTCCTGATCAATTCATCATTATTAGTGAAAATGAGGTCCAGCATGTTCTCCTTCCTAGTTGGTTCTACTATTTGCTGGTTTAAGGCAAACCTGTCGCACATCCGTAGCAGGTCATTTGCATGTGCCTGTTCATTTAGGCTACTTCCTGGTATTCTTTCTGATATTACTGTATTAGCCAGGTGCTTCCATTTCAGGTGCCGTAGGTTGAAGTCCCCAAGCAGGATGATGTTCGGAGCTGGATTTGTGAGGTTTTCCAAGCAGTGTTCTATTTTCATTAGTTGGTCTTTAAACTGCTGAGGGTTTGCCTCCGGTGACTTATATACAAGGACAATAACTACATTTAGGATCTCTATTTTGATTATCAGCACTTCCACCATATCATTTGAGGTGTTTAGCAGCTCAGTACAGATGAGTGTGTGTCTGATGTAGAGGCTGACCCCACCCTGAAGCTGGTGTTTCCTATCACATCTGAAAAGATTGTACTCTGAGATCCATATTTCACCATCATGGTAGTCCTTTGTGTGGGTTTCTGTTAGGGCTGCAAACACTGCATTTGCCTCAAGAAGGACTGTCGGTTTTATTCCCTGGTACCTCTTACATGAAGAGCTGGACATTCAGCATTGAAGCACTCTTTCCTGTCCAAAGAGTTTTTGCAAATTTCTGGGTGAAAGAATTCACAGCTTTTGGTACATTTACCTGTATTGAGGAGGTTTCTGCACGTTCTAGGGTGATCGTACTTACACGTTCCATTTGTTCTTCCCAATATCCCATGTTTACAGGTTGCCCGTTTGTAATACCAACAGATTTTGGGGCCTTGTTATGTTTGTGTCCCTTTGCCAGGGACCGCACTCTGCTGTGGCGTCCCCAACACTGTGCTCTGCTCTGGGGCCTGCAACACCACTCTCTGCTCTGGCGCCATTGACACCGCGCTCTCCTCAGGCGTCCCCGACTCCCCGCTCTCCTCAGGCGTCCCCGACTCCCCGCTCTCCTCAGGCGTCCCCGACTCCCCGCTCTGCTCAGGCGTCCCCGACTCCCCGCTCTGCTCAGGCGTCCCCGACTCCCCGCTCTGCTCAGGCGTCCCCGACTCCCCGCTCTGCTCAGGCGTCCCCGACTCCCCGCTCTGCTCAGGCGTCCCCGACTCCCCGCTCTGCTCAGGCGTCCCCGACTCCCCGCTCTGCTCAGGCGTCCCCGACTCCCCGCTCTGCTCAGGCGTCCCCGACTCCCCGCTCTGCTCAGGCGTCCCCGACTCCCCGCTCTGCTCAGGCGTCCCCGACTCCCCGCTCTGCTCAGGCGTCCCCGACTCCCCGCTCTGCTCAGGCGTCCCCGACTCCCCGCTCTGCTCAGGCGTCCCCGACTCCCCGCTCTGCTCAGGCGTCCCCGACTCCCCGCTCTGCTCAGGCGTCCCCGACTCCCCGCTCTGCTCAGGCGTCCCCGACTCCCCGCTCTGCTCAGGCGTCCCCGACTCCCCGCTCTGCTCAGGCGTCCCCGACTCCCCGCTCTGCTCAGGCGTCCCCGACTCCCCGCTCTGCTCAGGCGTCCCCGACTCCCCGCTCTGCTCAGGCGTCCCCGACTCCCCGCTCTGCTCAGGCGTCCCCGACTCCCCGCTCTGCTCAGGCGTCCCCGACTCCCCGCTCTGCTCAGGCGTCCCCGACTCCCCGCTCTGCTCAGGCGTCCCCGACTCCCCGCTCTGCTCAGGCGTCCCCGACTCCCCGCTCTGCTCAGGCGTCCCCGACTCCCCGCTCTGCTCAGGCGTCCCCGACTCCCCGCTCTGCTCAGGCGTCCCCGACTCCCCGCTCTGCTCAGGCGTCCCCGACTCCCCGCTCTGCTCAGGCGTCCCCGACTCCCCGCTCTGCTCAGGCGTCCCCGACTCCCCGCTCTGCTCAGGCGTCCCCGACTCCCCGCTCTGCTCAGGCGTCCCCGACTCCCCGCTCTGCTCAGGCGTCCCCGACTCCCCGCTCTGCTCAGGCGTCCCCGACTCCCCGCTCTGCTCAGGCGTCCCCGACTCCCCGCTCTGCTCAGGCGTCCCCGACTCCCCGCTCTGCTCAGGCGTCCCCGACTCCCCGCTCTGCTCAGGCGTCCCCGACTCCCCGCTCTGCTCAGGCGTCCCCGACTCCCCGCTCTGCTCAGGCGTCCCCGACTCCCCGCTCTGCTCAGGCGTCCCCGACTCCCCGCTCTGCTCAGGCGTCCCCGACTCCCCGCTCTGCTCAGGCGTCCCCGACTCCCCGCTCTGCTCAGGCGTCCCCGACTCCCCGCTCTGCTCAGGCGTCCCCGACTCCCCGCTCTGCTCAGGCGTCCCCGACTCCCCGCTCTGCTCAGGCGTCCCCGACTCCCCGCTCTGCTCAGGCGTCCCCGACTCCCCGCTCTGCTCAGGCGTCCCCGACTCCCCGCTCTGCTCAGGCGTCCCCGACTCCCCGCTCTGCTCAGGCGTCCCCGACTCCCCGCTCTGCTCAGGCGTCCCCGACTCCCCGCTCTGCTCAGGCGTCCCCGACTCCCCGCTCTGCTCAGGCGTCCCCGACTCCCCGCTCTGCTCAGGCGTCCCCGACTCCCCGCTCTGCTCAGGCGTCCCCGACTCCCCGCTCTGCTCAGGCGTCCCCGACTCCCCGCTCTGCTCAGGCGTCCCCGACTCCCCGCTCTGCTCAGGCGTCCCCGACTCCCCGCTCTGCTCAGGCGTCCCCGACTCCCCGCTCTGCTCAGGCGTCCCCGACTCCCCGCTCTGCTCAGGCGTCCCCGACTCCCCGCTCTGCTCAGGCGTCCCCGACTCCCCGCTCTGCTCAGGCGTCCCCGACTCCCCGCTCTGCTCAGGCGTCCCCGACTCCCCGCTCTGCTCAGGCGTCCCCGACTCCCCGCTCTGCTCAGGCGTCCCCGACTCCCCGCTCTGCTCAGGCGTCCCCGACTCCCCGCTCTGCTCAGGCGTCCCCGACTCCCCGCTCTGCTCAGGCGTCCCCGACTCCCCGCTCTGCTCAGGCGTCCCCGACTCCCCGCTCTGCTCAGGCGTCCCCGACTCCCCGCTCTGCTCAGGCGTCCCCGACTCCCCGCTCTGCTCAGGCGTCCCCGACTCCCCGCTCTGCTCAGGCGTCCCCGACTCCCCGCTCTGCTCAGGCGTCCCCGACTCCCCGCTCTGCTCAGGCGTCCCCGACTCCCCGCTCTGCTCAGGCGTCCCCGACTCCCCGCTCTGCTCAGGCGTCCCCGACTCCCCGCTCTGCTCAGGCGTCCCCGACTCCCCGCTCTGCTCAGGCGTCCCCGACTCCCCGCTCTGCTCAGGCGTCCCCGACTCCCCGCTCTGCTCAGGCGTCCCCGACTCCCCGCTCTGCTCAGGCGTCCCCGACTCCCCGCTCTGCTCAGGCGTCCCCGACTCCCCGCTCTGCTCAGGCGTCCCCGACTCCCCGCTCTGCTCAGGCGTCCCCGACTCCCCGCTCTGCTCAGGCGTCCCCGACTCCCCGCTCTGCTCAGGCGTCCCCGACTCCCCGCTCTGCTCAGGCGTCCCCGACTCCCCGCTCTGCTCAGGCGTCCCCGACTCCCCGCTCTGCTCAGGCGTCCCCGACTCCCCGCTCTGCTCAGGCGTCCCCGACTCCCCGCTCTGCTCAGGCGTCCCCGACTCCCCGCTCTGCTCAGGCGTCCCCGACTCCCCGCTCTGCTCAGGCGTCCCCGACTCCCCGCTCTGCTCAGGCGTCCCCGACTCCCCGCTCTGCTCAGGCGTCCCCGACTCCCCGCTCTGCTCAGGCGTCCCCGACTCCCCGCTCTGCTCAGGCGTCCCCGACTCCCCGCTCTGCTCAGGCGTCCCCGACTCCCCGCTCTGCTCAGGCGTCCCCGACTCCCCGCTCTGCTCAGGCGTCCCCGACTCCCCGCTCTGCTCAGGCGTCCCCGACTCCCCGCTCTGCTCAGGCGTCCCCGACTCCCCGCTCTGCTCAGGCGTCCCCGACTCCCCGCTCTGCTCAGGCGTCCCCGACTCCCCGCTCTGCTCAGGCGTCCCCGACTCCCCGCTCTGCTCAGGCGTCCCCGACTCCCCGCTCTGCTCAGGCGTCCCCGACTCCCCGCTCTGCTCAGGCGTCCCCGACTCCCCGCTCTGCTCAGGCGTCCCCGACTCCCCGCTCTGCTCAGGCGTCCCCGACTCCCCGCTCTGCTCAGGCGTCCCCGACTCCCCGCTCTGCTCAGGCGTCCCCGACTCCCCGCTCTGCTCAGGCGTCCCCGACTCCCCGCTCTGCTCAGGCGTCCCCGACTCCCCGCTCTGCTCAGGCGTCCCCGACTCCCCGCTCTGCTCAGGCGTCCCCGACTCCCCGCTCTGCTCAGGCGTCCCCGACTCCCCGCTCTGCTCAGGCGTCCCCGACTCCCCGCTCTGCTCAGGCGTCCCCGACTCCCCGCTCTGCTCAGGCGTCCCCGACTCCCCGCTCTGCTCAGGCGTCCCCGACTCCCCGCTCTGCTCAGGCGTCCCCGACTCCCCGCTCTGCTCAGGCGTCCCCGACTCCCCGCTCTGCTCAGGCGTCCCCGACTCCCCGCTCTGCTCAGGCGTCCCCGACTCCCCGCTCTGCTCAGGCGTCCCCGACTCCCCGCTCTGCTCAGGCGTCCCCGACTCCCCGCTCTGCTCAGGCGTCCCCGACTCCCCGCTCTGCTCAGGCGTCCCCGACTCCCCGCTCTGCTCAGGCGTCCCCGACTCCCCGCTCTGCTCAGGCGTCCCCGACTCCCCGCTCTGCTCAGGCGTCCCCGACTCCCCGCTCTGCTCAGGCGTCCCCGACTCCCCGCTCTGCTCAGGCGTCCCCGACTCCCCGCTCTGCTCAGGCGTCCCCGACTCCCCGCTCTGCTCAGGCGTCCCCGACTCCCCGCTCTGCTCAGGCGTCCCCGACTCCCCGCTCTGCTCAGGCGTCCCCGACTCCCCGCTCTGCTCAGGCGTCCCCGACTCCCCGCTCTGCTCAGGCGTCCCCGACTCCCCGCTCTGCTCAGGCGTCCCCGACTCCCCGCTCTGCTCAGGCGTCCCCGACTCCCCGCTCTGCTCAGGCGTCCCCGACTCCCCGCTCTGCTCAGGCGTCCCCGACTCCCCGCTCTGCTCAGGCGTCCCCGACTCCCCGCTCTGCTCAGGCGTCCCCGACTCCCCGCTCTGCTCAGGCGTCCCCGACTCCCCGCTCTGCTCAGGCGTCCCCGACTCCCCGCTCTGCTCAGGCGTCCCCGACTCCCCGCTCTGCTCAGGCGTCCCCGACTCCCCGCTCTGCTCAGGCGTCCCCGACTCCCCGCTCTGCTCAGGCGTCCCCGACTCCCCGCTCTGCTCAGGCGTCCCCGACTCCCCGCTCTGCTCAGGCGTCCCCGACTCCCCGCTCTGCTCAGGCGTCCCCGACTCCCCGCTCTGCTCAGGCGTCCCCGACTCCCCGCTCTGCTCAGGCGTCCCCGACTCCCCGCTCTGCTCAGGCGTCCCCGACTCCCCGCTCTGCTCAGGCGTCCCCGACTCCCCGCTCTGCTCAGGCGTCCCCGACTCCCCGCTCTGCTCAGGCGTCCCCGACTCCCCGCTCTGCTCAGGCGTCCCCGACTCCCCGCTCTGCTCAGGCGTCCCCGACTCCCCGCTCTGCTCAGGCGTCCCCGACTCCCCGCTCTGCTCAGGCGTCCCCGACTCCCCGCTCTGCTCAGGCGTCCCCGACTCCCCGCTCTGCTCAGGCGTCCCCGACTCCCCGCTCTGCTCAGGCGTCCCCGACTCCCCGCTCTGCTCAGGCGTCCCCGACTCCCCGCTCTGCTCAGGCGTCCCCGACTCCCCGCTCTGCTCAGGCGTCCCCGACTCCCCGCTCTGCTCAGGCGTCCCCGACTCCCCGCTCTGCTCAGGCGTCCCCGACTCCCCGCTCTGCTCAGGCGTCCCCGACTCCCCGCTCTGCTCAGGCGTCCCCGACTCCCCGCTCTGCTCAGGCGTCCCCGACTCCCCGCTCTGCTCAGGCGTCCCCGACTCCCCGCTCTGCTCAGGCGTCCCCGACTCCCCGCTCTGCTCAGGCGTCCCCGACTCCCCGCTCTGCTCAGGCGTCCCCGACTCCCCGCTCTGCTCAGGCGTCCCCGACTCCCCGCTCTGCTCAGGCGTCCCCGACTCCCCGCTCTGCTCAGGCGTCCCCGACTCCCCGCTCTGCTCAGGCGTCCCCGACTCCCCGCTCTGCTCAGGCGTCCCCGACTCCCCGCTCTGCTCAGGCGTCCCCGACTCCCCGCTCTGCTCAGGCGTCCCCGACTCCCCGCTCTGCTCAGGCGTCCCCGACTCCCCGCTCTGCTCAGGCGTCCCCGACTCCCCGCTCTGCTCAGGCGTCCCCGACTCCCCGCTCTGCTCAGGCGTCCCCGACTCCCCGCTCTGCTCAGGCGTCCCCGACTCCCCGCTCTGCTCAGGCGTCCCCGACTCCCCGCTCTGCTCAGGCGTCCCCGACTCCCCGCTCTGCTCAGGCGTCCCCGACTCCCCGCTCTGCTCAGGCGTCCCCGACTCCCCGCTCTGCTCAGGCGTCCCCGACTCCCCGCTCTGCTCAGGCGTCCCCGACTCCCCGCTCTGCTCAGGCGTCCCCGACTCCCCGCTCTGCTCAGGCGTCCCCGACTCCCCGCTCTGCTCAGGCGTCCCCGACTCCCCGCTCTGCTCAGGCGTCCCCGACTCCCCGCTCTGCTCAGGCGTCCCCGACTCCCCGCTCTGCTCAGGCGTCCCCGACTCCCCGCTCTGCTCAGGCGTCCCCGACTCCCCGCTCTGCTCAGGCGTCCCGACTCCCCGCTCTGCTCAGGCGTCCCCGACTCCCCCGCTCTGCTCAGGCGTCCCCGACTCCCCGCTCTGCTCAGGCGTCCCCGACTCCCCGCTCTGCTCAGGCGTCCCCGACTCCCCGCTCTGCTCAGGCGTCCCCGACTCCCCGCTCTGCTCAGGCGTCCCCGACTCCCCGCTCTGCTCAGGCGTCCCCGACTCCCCGCTCTGCTCAGGCGTCCCCGACTCCCCGCTCTGCTCAGGCGTCCCCGACTCCCCGCTCTGCTCAGGCGTCCCCGACTCCCCGCTCTGCTCAGGCGTCCCCGACTCCCCGCTCTGCTCAGGCGTCCCCGACTCCCCGCTCTGCTCAGGCGTCCCCGACTCCCCGCTCTGCTCCGATGCCACTGCCACCGAGCTCTGTGCTGCATTTGGTTGTACCTTGGTGTCATGTACAGTTTGTTTGAAGACATTAGAAATTGCTATGTAGGCATTTATTAGTGATTCTCTGTTTTTGGCCAGACTGTGCAGGGTGGGGGGCCAGACTGTGCAGGGTGGGGGGCCAGACTGTGCAGGGTGGGGGGCCAGATTGTGCAGGGTGGGGGGCCAGACTGTGCAGGGTGGGGGGCCAGACTGTGCAGGGTGGGGGCGGCAGACTGTGCAGGGTGAGGGCGGCAGACTGTGCAGGGTGGGGGCGGCAGACTGTGCAGGGTGGGGGCGGCAGACTGTGCAGGGTGGGGGCGGCAGACTGTGCAGGGTGGGGGCGGCAGACTGTGCAGGGTGGGGGCGGCAGACTGTGCAGGGTGGGGGCGGCAGACTGTGCAGGGTGGGGGCGGCAGACTGTGCAGGGTGGGGGCGGCAGACTGTGCAGGGTGGGGGCGGCAGACTGTGCAGGGTGGGGGCGGCAGACTGTGCAGGGTGGGGGCGGCAGACTGTGCAGGGTGGGGGCGGCAGACTGTGCAGGGTGGGGGCGGCAGACTGTGCAGGGTGGGGGCGGCAGACTGTGCAGGGTGGGGGCGGCAGACTGTGCAGGGTGGGGGCGGCAGACTGTGCAGGGTGGGGGCGGCAGACTGTGCAGGGTGGGGGCGGCAGACTGTGCAGGGTGGGGGCGGCAGACTGTGCAGGGTGGGGGCGGCAGACTGTGCAGGGTGGGGGCGGCAGACTGTGCAGGGTGGGGGCGGCAGACTGTGCAGGGTGGGGGCGGCAGACTGTGCAGGGTGGGGGCGGCAGACTGTGCAGGGTGGGGGCGGCAGACTGTGCAGGGTGGGGGCGGCAGACTGTGCAGGGTGGGGGCGGCAGACTGTGCAGGGTGGGGGCGGCAGACTGTGCAGGGTGGGGGGGACAGACTGTGCAAGGTGGGGGGACAGACTGTGCAAGGTGGGGGGACAGACTGTGCAAGGTGGGGGGGCAGACTGTGCAAGGTGGGGGGGGCAGACTGTGCAAGGTGGGGGGGGCAGACTGTGCAAGGTGGGGGGGGCAGACTGTGCAAGGTGGGGGGGGGCAGACTGTGCAAGGTGGGGGGCAGACTGTGCAAGGTGGGGGGGACAGACTGTGCAAGGTGGAGGGGACAGACTGTGCAAGGTGGGGGGGACAGACTGTGCAAGGTGGGGGGGACAGACTGTGCAAGGTGGGGGACAGACTGTGCAAGGTGGGGTGGGGGGCAGACTGTGCAAGGTGGGGTGGGGGGCAGACTGTGCAAGGTGGGGTGGGGGGCAGACTGTGCAAGGTGGGGAGGGGGGCAGACTGTGCAAGGTGGGAGGGGCAGACTGTGCAAGGTGGGAGGGGCAGACTGTGCAAGGTGGCATCAGACTGTGCAAGGTGGCATCAGACTGTGCAAGGTGGAGGCAGACTGTGCAAGGTGGAGGCAGACTGTGCAAGGTGGAGGCAGACTGTGCAAGGTGGAGGCAGACTGTGCAAGGTGGAGGCAGACTGTGCAATGTGGGCAGACTGTGCAAGGTGGAGGCAGACTGTGCAAGGTGGAGGCAGACTGTGCAAGGTGGGCAGACTGTGCAAGGTGGAGGCAGACTGTGCAAGGTGGAGGCAGACTGTGCAAGGTGAGGCAGACCGTGCAAGGTGGCATCAGACTGTGCAAGGTGGGGACAGACTGTGCAAGGTGGGCAGACTGTGCAAGGTGGAGGCAGACTGTGCAAGATGGAGGCAGACTGTGCAAGATGGAGGCAGACTGTGCAAGGTGGAGGCAGACTGTGCAAGGTGGGCAGACTGTGCAAGGTGGGCAGACTGTGCAAGGTGGGGGCAGACTGTGCAAGGTGGATGCAGACTGTGCAAGGTGGGCAGACTGTGCAAGGTGAGGGCAGGCTGTGCAAGGTGGGGGCAGATTATGTAAGGTGGGGGCAGACTGTGCAAGGGGGGGAGCAGACTGTGCAAGGTGAGGCAGACCGTGCAAGGTGGCATCAAACTGTGCAAGGTGGGGACAGACTGTGCAAGGTGGAGGCAGACTGTGCAAGGTGGAGGCAGACTGTGCAAGATGGAGGCAGACTGTGCAAGCTCTTGATAAAAAGGAGTTCCCTGTTGGGTTATTTGTGGACCTGCGTAAAGCTTTTGATACTGTCAACCACCATAACCTTCTTCTTAAATTACATCATTATGGAGTCAGAGGACACTCCCTACAATACCTCGAGTCCTACCTTACTGACAGGCTCCAATATGTTTCTGTGAATAATACAATTTCTCCCACCCTACCCATCAACATTGGTGTTCCTCAGGGCAGCATACTTGGCCCTCTCCTCTTTCTCATCTACATTAATGACCTTCCAAATGCCTCCCAACACCTCAAACCAATTCTATTTGCTGACGACACAACCTTCATTTACTCCAGTCCTGACCCTCTTGCTCTAAATGCCACAGTAAATACTGAGCTAAATAAAGTCCATCTTTGGCTAACTGCCAACAAACTCACCCTTAACATTGACAAAACCTTCTATATTCTGTTTGGCAATAAATCCTCTAGTCTTATAAATCTCAAAATAAACAATACCCAAATTTGTAACAAATTAGATGGCAAATTCCTTGGCATTCTCATTGACCACAAGCTGAATTTCCAGGGACACATTCTAAATATATCAAAAAAAGTTTCAAAAACTGTGGGCATTCTTTCTAAGATCAGATATTATGTACCACGCCCTGCCCTGGTGACTCTCTATTACTCCCTTATCTATCCTTATCTCAACTATGGTATTTGTGCTTGGGGTTCTACTACCCAAAATCACTTACGTCCTCTAATTACCCAACACAAAGCCGCTATTAGAACAATATCCAACTCTGGCCCCAGACATCACTCGGTACCCCTACTCAAATCTCTTAATATGTTAGATATTAAGTCACTGCACATTCTCTCATGTGTATTATACATATATAAAACGCTAAACTATAATGCCAATCCTGATCTTAAAAGCTTCATAGAAGGTTGTAACAGAACCCATGAGCACCACACCAGAAATAAATACAGTTTTGATATTCCTAGAGTACGTCTTAATCAAACTAGAAATGCTCTGCAAATCAAGGGGCCCAGAATGTGGAATGACCTTCCCAACCATGTTAAAGACTGTACCTCTCTCAACCAGTTTAAGATAAAAACTAAACACTACCTAATAAATTCCCTGTAATCTACCTCACTCCTCTATTGTCAACCCATGTCTGTTATTTTTTTTTTTTTTTTTTAATCAACACTGTTTGTCAACCTATTGTATTTGTGCTGCTTTTTCAGTCATGTTCCCCCTTTTTTTATCTTTATTTGTATTTGTTCTCAACACCTTTTATTCTTTATGCTCAATTAGTATTAAGTTCTAGATATTAATGTTTTTCTTGCCCGAAACGCATTGCGTAATAGTGGCTTTAGGCATTGTATGTACTATCTCTATCTATATATCAATCCATTAATGTAACATCACTTGTACAGTATGTATATACCTTACCTGAAAAACATCTAAACATCAGATGGAGGCAGACTGTGCAAGGTGGGGGCAGACTGTGCAAGGTGGGCAGACTGTGCAAGGTGGGGGCAGACTGTGCAAGGTGGGGGCAGACTGTGCAAGGGGGGGCAGACTGTGCAAGGTGGGGACAGACTGTGCAAGGGGGGGCAGACTGTGCAAGGGGGGGCAGACTGTGCAAGGTGGGTCAGACTGTGCAAGGGGGGGCAGACTGTGCAAGGGGGGGCAGACTGTGCAAGGTGGGGACAGACTGTGCAAGGTGGGCAGACTGTGCAAGGTGGGGTGGGGGGCAGACTGTGCAAGGTGAGGCAGACCGTGCAAGGTGGCATCAGACTGTGCAAGGTGGGCAGACTGTGCAAGGTGGAGGCAGACTGTGCAAGGTGGGGCTGACCGTGCAAGGTGGACAGACTGTGCGGCACCGTCTTGTCAGTCACCTCCGGAGGGTAAAGGAGGTCCATGACAAAAGTTGTTACCTTGTGGTGTGTGAAGAACGCCGATAACGGCGTGTACGTTATGATGACCTGGACTCGAGACAAATCACACCCAGACAATATATTCTTTATAGAAGACGTAGTTTGGTGGAAGGTGTTCCCCTGGCGACGACTGCAGGAGTGTTGAGAGAGAGGTCTGGGCCCGGTCGTGATGGCTGTGGTTGTTGTTGTGGTGAAGCTCTCGGACCGTCGCTTCTCTTCCGTGTCTCGCAACCTTCACGTTTTCTATGGTTGCTTGTCCTGGCACTCCTAATGGTTAACTTATTTATTTATTTATTTACTTATTTATTTATTTATTTACTTGTTTATTTATTTATTTATTTATTTATTTATTTATTTATTTATTTATTTATTTATTTATTTATTTATTTATTTATTTATTTATTTATTTATTTATTTATTTATTTATTTTTTTATTTTTTTACAAAAAGATACATTGGGTTTGAGAGAATACATAGCATAGTATTTACAATCTTGTAAAGCCACTAGTACGCGCAGGGTTTCGGGCAGGTCCTTAATCTAACAGATAATTTTTAGTAGGTAAATTCTAGCAGAATTCAGATGTTTTCAGGTAAGGTATATACATACAAGTGATGTTACATTAATGGATTGATATATAGATAGAGCTAGTACATACAATGCCTAAAGCCACTATTACGCAATGCGTTTCGGGCAAGAAAAACATTAATATCTAGAACTTAATACTAATTGAGCATAAAGAATAAAAGATGTTGAGAACAAATACAAATAAAGATAAAAAAAGGGGGAACATGACTGAAAAAGCAGCACAAATACAATAGGTTGACAAACAGTGTTGAATAAAAAAAAAGAAAAAAAAAGAAAATAACAGACATGGGTTGACAATAGAGGAGTGAGGTAGATTACAGGGAATTTATTAGGTAGTGTTTAGTTTTTATCTTAAACTGGTTGAGAGAGGTACAGTCTTTAACATGGTTGGGAAGGTCATTCCACATTCTGGGCCCCTTGATTTGCAGAGCATTTCTAGTTTGATTAAGACGTACTCTAGGAATATCAAAACTGTATTTATTTCTGGTGTGGTGCTCATGGGTTCTGTTACAACCTTCTATGAAGCTTTTAAGATCAGGATTGGCATTATAGTTTAGCGTTTTATATATGTATAATACACATGAGAGAATGTGCAGTGACTTAATATCTAACATATTAAGAGATTTGAGTAGGGGTACCGAGTGATGTCTGGGGCCAGAGTTGGATATTGTTCTAATAGCGGCTTTATGTTGGGTAATTAGAGGACGTAAGTGATTTTGGGTAGTAGAACCCCAAGCACAAATACCATAGTTGAGATAAGGATAGATAAGGGAGTAATAGAGAGTCACCAGAGCAGGGCGTGGTACATAATATCTGATCTTAGAAAGAATGCCCACAGTTTTTGAAACTTTTTTTGATATATTTAGAATGTGTCCCTGGAAATTCAGCTTGTGGTCAACGAGAATGCCAAGGAATTTGCCCTCTAATTTGTTACAAATTTGGGTATTGTTTATTTTGAGATTTATAAGACTAGAGGATTTATTGCCAAACAGAATATAGAAGGTTTTGTCAATGTTAAGGGTGAGTTTGTTGGCAGTTAGCCAAAGATGGACTTTATTTAGCTCAGTATTTACTGTGGCATTTAGAGCAAGAGGGTCAGGACTGGAGTAAATGAAGGTTGTGTCGTCAGCAAATAGAATTGGTTTGAGGTGTTGGGAGGCATTTGGAAGGTCATTAATGTAGATGAGAAAGAGGAGAGGGCCAAGTATGCTGCCCTGAGGAACACCAATGTTGATGGGTAGGGTGGGAGAAATTGTATTATTCACAGAAACATATTGGAGCCTGTCAGTAAGGTAGGACTCGAGGTATTGTAGGGAGTGTCCTCTGACTCCATAATGATGTAATTTAAGAAGAAGGTTTTGGTGGTTGACAGTATCAAAAGCTTTACGCAGGTCCACAAATAACCCAACAGGGAGCTCCTTTTTATCAAGAGCTGTATGAATCCAGTTAAGCATACTAATAAGTGCATTGTTAGTGCTTTTTTTGGGTCTGAAGCCATATTGGCAAGGGCTAAGTATATTGAGTTTGGCTAGATATGAGTAAAGCTGCTTGTATATAAGTTTTTCAAAAATTTTTGACAAGTTTGGCAGGATTGATATAGGTCTGTAGTTGTTAACATCTGTGGGGTCACCACATTTGTGGACAGGCGTTACTCTCGCTTTTTTTAGAATATCTGGAAAGGTTTGGAGTTCAAGTGACTTGTTGAAGAGCAAAGCAATAGCAGGGGCTAAAGATCTGGAGGCTTTTTTGTAAATTAAAGTTGGTATCTCCTCAAGGGCACCAGACTTGGTTTTAAGGGAAAGGATTATCTCATTGACGTCAGTGGAGTTAATAGGCTTTAGGTACAGAGACTGTGGATAGTTACCTGTAAGATAGTCCTTAATGTCAGTACTGGAAGATGGAATATCATTTGCAAGGGATGAACCAATGGAAGAGAAGAACCTATTGAACTCAATAGCAGAATCAGAGGCTGAAAGCTGACCATCGTTATTAGACAGGAGAGTCGGTTTGTTATTTAAAGATTTCTTTGATCCCAATATTTGTGAAATTGTGCTCCAAGTTTGTTTAATGTTGCTCTTTATTTGAGTAAATTTATCTTCGTAGTAATTAGTTTTGGCTCGTCTAATTATCTTAGTTAGCAATAATGAGTAATTCTTTGAGAATTCTTTGGAGACAATTCCTAACCTATACTTCTTCTCAAGGTCGTGTTTTTTGTTAATGGATTTCAGTATTCCCTTTGTAAGCCAAGGATTGTTAAGCCTTTTGCTTGTGACTTGTTTTGTAAGCCTAGGACAGTGGGTGTTATAAAGGCTAAGATGTTGTTTGTAGAAAAGATTGCACTGCTAGGTTGATGTCCCCTATGTTACCTAATTCGGACTCCCAGTTGACATTATCAGCAGCAGTTATAAAATTGTTTATAGCAGTTTCATTGTGCAGCCTAAAGCTTAACTCCCTTGTTTCTAGAGGTGGTTTGCTAATGTTAGTTAAGAGAAATGTGGGGTAGTGGTCTGTAGTGCTATCGGTGATTATACCTGAAGTAAGCGGAGAGGTTATGTTGGTCCAGATGTGATCTAGAGTCGTGGCAGTGCTATCAGTGATTCTAGTAGGTCTAGTGATTAAGGGTATGAGGAGGCAGGAATTCATACAGTTGAGGAAGCTAACAGCAGTAGGGTGTTCTGGCTCGCAGAGGTCAATATTAAAGTCCCCTGCGATAATTAGGTGGTTTTTGTTCAGTCTGTTATCAAGTATTAGATTTAATAAAATGATAACAGATACACTGCAAAAAATGAGATGAGAGAGATTAGTAAGTATAGTAAAGCACATTGGTATATTAAAGCTCTGATTGATTACATTGACACTTGATTGGTAATATAAACAAGATTAATATACACCATACAGCAGATTGATAGCACATATAAGAAGACAGCAATGATCACAATGGTAAAGATGCTTAGATTGAGTACATAAGGATTGGGAGATTGGTTAGCAATAGATACAGTGTAATTTTAAAGCAAAGGGTAAAAAACTATGAAGATTAAATTATAGGTACTTTTTAGTTTTGTTTTTGAATGACGCAAAAGTTGGACAGCTTTTCAATTCATTAGGGAGTGTGTTCCATAGGCTAGGTCACTTTATTTGCAAAGAGTGTTTACACAGATTAAGTGTGACTCTTAGGATATCAAAGAGATATTTATTTGCTGCAGTTAAGTTTAAGATGAAAACTAAGTACTACCTAATTAACTCCATGTAGCCTACCTTACTTCTAAATGTCAACCCATGTCTTACTATTTAAAAAAAAATGCTGTTTGTTGACCAACTTGTATATTGGCTATTTTCTACCATGTTCCCCCTTCTTTTTATCTGTTATTTTATTTTTTCATTCAACACAATTTATACTTTAAGCTCAATTACTATTAAGTTTTAGTCTAAGTGTTTTTCCCCACCTCACCTTGCCCGAAACGCTATGCGTACTAGTGGCTTTAGGTATTGTGTGTACTACCTCTGTCTTTAAATCTAACATAATGTTTGTACTGTAAATCTGCAACTATGAATGTACTGTTCCTAAATAAATTATTATTATTAAATTATTAATATTAAATTATTATTAAATTATTATTATTATTATTATTATTATTATTATTATTATTATTATTATTATTATTATTATTATTATTATTATTATTATTATTATTATTATTATTATTATTTCTGGTGTGGTGATACTGGGTCTTATTACATCTATCCAGGGAGAGTTTCAGACAAGGATTTGCATTTAAGAACAGGGTTTTGTAAATGTAGTTGACACAAGAGAATTTGTGGAGTGAGATTATGTTTAGCATGTTTAGGGAGTTAAACAAGGGGCTGAGTGTTGTCTGAAAGCAGAATTTGTTATTATTCTGATAGCAGATTTTTGCTGGGTGATGATGGACTTGAGGTGGTTTGCAGTGGTTGAACCCCATGCACAGATACCATAATTAAGATAGGGATAGATTAGTGCATAATATAGAGAGATGAGAGTAGAGTTAGGTGCCCCCCACCTCAGTCAAAGTTTTATGCCCCCCACGCTTCAGTTCTGCCCAGGCCGTGCCCATTTCAGCTTATGCCCAGGTTGGGGACACTTCAGCTTTAATGCCCCAGGTTAGGGCCACTCCTGTTGTTTATGCCCCAGGACGTGGCCACTGCCATTGATGCCCAGCAGGCTTGGGCCTTTTCAATTTATTATGCCCCAGGCTGAGGCCCCCCTTCAGTTCGATGCCTTGGCTGGGTCACTTCAGTTTCTAATGCCCCAGGACGGGGCCACTTCAGTTTCTAATGCCCCAGGACGGGGCCACTTCAGTTTCTTATGCCCCAGGACGGGGCCACTTCGGTTTCTTAGGCACCAGGGCGGGGCCACTTCGGTTTCTTAGGCACCAGGGCGGGGCCACTTCAGTTTATCATGACCCAGGGCGGGGCCACTCCCATTTTATGCCCACGCTTCAGTTCTGCCACTGGCCGGGGCCACTTCAGCTTCCTGTGGCCCAGGTTGGGGCCACTTCAGCCCTATGCCCAGGATGGGGCCACTTCAGTTTCTTATGCCCCAGGACGGGGCCACTTCAGTTTCTTATGCCCCCAGGACGGGGCCACTTCAGTTTCTTATGCCCCAGGACGGGGCCACTTCAGTTTCTTATGCCCCAGGACGGGGCCACTTCAGTTTCTTATGCCCCAGGACGGGGCCACTTCAGTTTCTTATGCCCCAGGACGGGGCCACTTCAGTTTCTAATGCCCCAGGACGGGGCCACTTCTGTTTATTATGCCCCAGATTAGGGCCACTTCAGTTTCTTATGCCCCAGGACAGGGCCACTGCCGTTATGGCCAGCAGGCTGGGGCCATTTCGGTTTATTATGCCCCAGGCTGGGCCCCCCCTTCAGTTCTATGCCCTTGCCTAGGCCAACTTCGGTTTCTACGCCCTTGGCTGGGCCTCCAGTTCCCGGTGTGTGCGGAAGAAACTGCGGCCTCCCAGGCTGCTGGTTTATCCAGACGTGTTGTCTGCCCGGTGTAGCCCGGATGTCACTGTGGCCTCCCAGGCTGCTGGTTATCCAGACGTGTTGTCTGCCCGGTGTAGCCCGGATGTCACTGGCCTCCCAGGCCGCTGGTTATCCAGACGTGTTGTCTGCCCGGTGTAGCCCGGATGTCACTGTGGCCTCCCAGGCTGCTGGTTATCCAGACGTGTTGTCTGCCCGGTGTAGCCCGGATGTCACTGTGGCCTCCCAGGCCGCTGGTTATCCAGACGTGTTGTCTGCCCGGTGTAGCCCGGATGTCACTGTGGCCTCCCAGGCTGCTGGTTATCCAGACGTGTTGTCTGCCCGGTGTAGCCCGGATGTCACTGTGGCCTCCCAGGCTGCTGGTTTATCCAGACGTGTTGTCTGCCCGGTGTAGCCCGGATGTCACTGTGGCCTCCCAGGCTGCTGGTTATCCGGACGTGTTGTCTGTCCAGTGTAGCCCGGATGTCACTGTGGCCTCCCAGGCCGCTGGTTATCCAGACGTGTTGTCTGCCCGGTGTAGCCCGGATGTCACTGTGGCCTCCCAGGCTGCTGGTTATCCGGACGTGTTGTCTGCCCGGTGTAGCCCGGATGTCACTGTGGCCTCCCAGGCTGCTGGTTATCCGGACGTGTTGTCTGCCCGGTGTAGCCCGGATGTCACTGTGGCCTCCCAGGCTGCTGGTTATCCGGACGTGTTGTCTGCCCGGTGTAGCCCGGATGTCACTGTGGCCTCCCAGGCCGCTGGTTATCCGGACGTGTTGTCTGCCCGGTGTAGCCCGGATGTCACTGCGGCCTCCCAGGCCGCTGGTTATCCGGACGTGTTGTCTGCCCGGTGTAGCCCGGATGTCACTGGCCTCCCAGGCTGCTGGTTATCCGGACGTGTTGTCTGCCCGGTGTAGCCCGGAAGGTTGTCATAACCGCTGCCGTCTTTAGCTGCCTTCGTTCAGGGGTTGATGTCCAGCTGACGTTCTTCCTGTGACGAGTTAAGCCGACGTTCTTCCTGTGATAAGTTAAGCCGGCGATGTTATTCAGATGTGCCTGCCGCTGTGTTCTAGCGGCTGATGCTCGGTTGGGGCTGTTGCAGCCGGTCCAGCTGTCTGCCCTAGTGTCCGAGCCGCCGCTCTCTTACTACGTTGTTGCTCAGTTTTGGTGTCCAGCCGCTGCAGCTGTTGGTGTTCCGGCTGCTGACGTTCCCGGCAGACGGTGTTCCAGCTGCCGTGGGTGCAACTGATGCTGTTCCAGCGTGCTGCTGTTCAGGTGGAACACGGTCCAGCCGCCGACGTTCCAGCGGTTGTTAGACCAGCTCCCATGCTCCTGCTGAAGTTGTTCCAGATGTTCCAGTTGATGCTGTCCCATCTGTTCATGTCCATGCTACGGCTTTTCAGCTCTCGAGGTTCCACCTGCTGACGTTCCAGCCCCCGAAGTTCCAGTATGCGGGGTTCCAGCTGAAGCGTCACACCTGACGTTTTGCCTATTATCCATTCCTTTTCAGTTTATTGTATTTGATTGTATATTATTTTCAGCTTCATGTATTAATCTCGTTTTCTCTAACGAGTTATATTCCAGCATTATTTTGAGCATAATTTTTTTTGCAGTCGCACTTTCCTTACTACTGCAGTTTCCCCTTGGCCCGCTGCTGCTAATTTTGTATCTTCGGCAGCTGCTGAGGTGCCAGCTGCCGTTCTTATAGCTGTTACTGTCTCAGCCGTCGGCGTTACAGCTGTTGCTGTTTCGTTGTTTCCAGCTGCTGACATCCTAGCCCTTTTGGCTGGGGAAAGCTTCAGCTTTAGCTTTAGTTCGTTCCCGGCGTTCCCCTTAACGTTAGCTCCCAGGTTCTATATGGTCCCTAATTGACTTGAAGTGGGACTTCTACTTATCACTGGTGCCCAGTTGCCACTATTTATTTATCTTTAGCAGATATTGATGCTCCAGTTGCGATGTCCAGCTGCAGGTGTTCCAGCTGCGGTGTTCCGGCTGCTGATGTTCCGGGGCAGGATTTTGCAGTGTACATTTGACAGCGGTTGTTTATGTTAAGTCCCTTATTTTGCCCCTTTTTGACCACTGGTGATTGTTATACATGCTACGTTAATGTTGGTTTAATGTTAAGGTTAGGGTTTCCCTGCTTACTTCCTCCTCCCAGTGTGGGACGTTTACTTATTTATCTATTTATACAGTGATTTCTATGTTGTGCTTGACCTTACTCTTGTCATTTCCCGTTCGCCCCTGTTCGGTGATGTTTTAAATTTATTATTTAACAATTTAACGTTCCTCGTCTTGGATTTACCAATTAATGTCAGTCCCTAAAAAAAAAAATTATCTGGTATTATTAATACTGCTCATATTATTACGGTTAACGCCAGGTTCAGTTGTGTCCGGACCACGGTCGTGTGCGGTCGCAAGGTTGGCGCTCTTGGCGTCCGCTGATTGGTGGGAGGTGGAGTATTGCCCCACACTCTTCGTTTTTGCACGTGGTGATACAGGATATTGTGAATTTGTTCTCGATTGTTGACAGCGTCGAAGAAATGGATGAGGCGGTATGCCTAAGTGGTAGTGAGGAGGACAGACAAGATGATAACAGACCGTTTGAAGTAGTAGTGAACAGAAAGAAACAGAGAAATAATACCAGACAGCGAGACAGTGAGAGTGACGATGAAATTACAAAGAGACCAAAGAATGAGACCCTACTCAGCAAGACTCAAGACAAGCAAGACAAGACAAGAAGGAAGAGGCTGTTGTTCCCTACAACATGCCAATTGAATTTCCACCAAAAGCTAGAGTAGACGGTACGTCTAGCTAAACAATGTTTGGAATACGAACCACTCTTCAAGGAGGGTCTTCACCGGCCCTACATAACAGTTGGGACTGAACAAGCCGTGGAACGCCTCACGACGGTTGGTTTTGAAAATGTAGTGATGGTTCCTCCAGAAGAAGGTATGTTGCACACAAAGATCATAGTTTTCAAGTTTCCAACTTATTTGGATCCTGACTGTCTTCTTCTTAACAATGATAATGTTGTCTGGGCAAAGAGGAACAGTGTTCGTGGTGACAAACAAAGCCAGGTTGTTGCCTTGGTAAAGGGTGAGGCGCCGGAGAAAATTTTTGTGCAAGGACTAGGCTATAGGAACGTTGCAAAATACGTTGAGGAGCCCATACTGTGCATGAAGTGTTCACGTTGGGGACATATGGCATGGAAATGCCAGTTTGACCCCAGGTGTCGGTATTGTGGGAAGAAACACGACTCGCGAGAGTGTAGAGTTAAGATTGAAAGAAGTGAAAAAATCATCCCATTTTGTTGCAACTGTCGAGGCAGCCACAATGCTGGTTCCTCTCTATGCCCCATGAAGCCTCATCTGAAAGAGACTAGGACGGGTCTTACAAGCAGGATAGATGTATCCTCGCAGCAAGGAAAGATTGTGCAAGAGGAACATGGAGGAAACAGCTGGAAGCCAACGACAGCCCCTATGATCAATGTGTGGGAGAAAGGGACGGAGTAAATAAAGGCGAGCCTAGGGAAAGTACATCATGCAGTGGAAAAACTTAAACCTTGTGAGGACAAGGTTCAGGACAATATGGTCACCTCTGAGGTTGGTAATCAAATTTTGGAGTATCTAAAAAAACTAGATAAGAGGATTGAGGCATTGGAAAAATTGGCTATGGAAGGTAGACGGGGTGAAGATGGTGGTGAAACAGGACGTGTAATTGAAAGTGAAACAGGACGTGAAATGGAAAGTGAAACGTGCGTAGAAGAAAGTAATGATGTGCATGAGGTAACGATGATAGAGGATAGTCAGGAGAATACACTTTCTAGTAGTGTTAGCGGTGTTCAACCTCCTGTTGTGACAAATGGTGAAAGAACGGTTAAAGTAAAACGGGTTACAGAAATAACAAAGAAAATAGATATGAATAATATTACCTTCGATGTTAGTAGTAGTTGTGAAAGTGAGGAGAAAGAAAAAATGTTACGGTGTTGGAAGGAAGTTTCTAAGGTACTCTCGTATCTCATGGAATGTGACGGACAGGGCAAAGGTAGTTTTATTATTAATCATGGATGAAAGTAAATTGAGAATATTATCTTGGAACGTTAATGGATTAAAAACTAGAGCGGTGGATGTACACTATTATACTCTTAGAGAGGATATTGACATAGTAGCACTCCAGGAAACTGGGGATAGGGATGGTAGCATTCTGAGGCTAAATGGCTATAGAGGTTTTCACTTATATGCTGATGGAGGAACTAGGGGGGTCTCATGTTATGTCAAAAGTACCATACCTGCCGAGATAATTGGAATCCCTCAGAGATATACAGGTATTGAAAGTATTAGCTTGCGGATATAATTAAAGGACCGAGAGTTAAATTTCATTAATCTATCCATCTCTGATAGCTCCCTTGATTTAAGATACTTGCCAGATTCCTTCTTTTCTGAAGATACACTTGTGGTAGGGGATTTTAATGCCAGACATCCAGCTTTAGGATCAAGGGGTAAAGCAAATAGGAATGGTTGCAGATGGTACCAGTTTTTGCAGGAACATGAAGATGTTCAACTGCTGGGCGAGCCCTCTCCTACTCATTTGAGGGGAGGGAGATTAGATTATGCTTGTTTGATAAATGCTGAGGGCATAGAGGGGAATTGTCTTACTGTGGATGAAATGCTAAGTGATCATTTTGCATTACAAATACAACTTAAACTAAATAAAAAGTATGCCTGCCTTCAGAGGAAAAGGTTAAAGTTTAATGAGGGAGAATTAAGGGGTCTTGTTAAGGGTCCATATTAAGTCTTGGTATGATACTTATAAGCCAGTTTCGGCAGAAGCATTTTATGAAGATTTAATTAAGGAGGTAGATGTATTTAATGCAACATTGAACAGGAAAACATCTAGTATAAAAACGCATCCCCCCAGAAAAGAAAATTATACACATGACAAGATGCTTAAGGGGTGGACATTGACAATGAGGAGAGCTCACAGGGATTGGAATAGGAATGGTAGGACTGAAGAAGGGAAGAATGCTTTACTGGCAGTTGCTAGGCTGTGTGGGGAGAAGAGAAAGGAAATTAGGAGCAAGCATTGGCAGGAGTTTGCAGAGAAAGTTGGGAGTAACAGAAACTTGAAGGAAATCTGGCAAGACGTAAATCAAATAAGGGGTAAAAAGCATAATTTTGTTGTATATCCTGACCCTCAAGGAATTGCAAATGGTCTCGTAAATAAATGGGCGGAAGCTGCCAAACTTAGTTCATTACCCGCTGTAACGAGAGAGTCATTAGATTCTTGGAAAGATCTAAGAAAGGATTTTATACTTATAGCAGGTAACAGTGGTGATGTCACTTGCACAGGTATTACCAGAAAAGAACTAATAACGGTCATTAAAGTTGGGAAATCTACCGCCCCTGGGGAGGATGGAGTAACTTATGAAATACTTAATGAACTTGCCATTATGACGAAAAGCCCACTTTTAGACCTCTTTAATATTAGTTATAAAGAGGGCAGTATTCCCAGTAAATGGAAAAAAGCTATGATCATCCCTATCCCTAAAGCCAATGGAGAGTACAGACCTGTGTCCTTAACCTCGTGTTTTTGTAAAATGATGGAGAGGATCATTTTAAATAGACTTTTATATATAATAGGTGATCAGCTGTCTAGTAATTTGTTTGGGTTCCTCAAAGGAAAAATTACCTCTGATTGTATTATTAAATGTCTAGCTAATGTAAATGATTATTATAGAATTTGCATTGATTTACAAGGAGCTTTTGATAAAGCCAACAAAGAGGTTATTTTATATGAATTAGCTGGTCTTGGTGTTAAAGGGAAATTATTGCGCTGGATAGGGGATTATCTTTACGAAAGGAAGTCTCAGGTGTGGTATCAAGGTTGTATGTCAGGTGTGAGGTCTTTTGAACTCGGCACACCTCAGGGAGGAGTGTTGAGTCCCACCCTGTTTAATGTACTAATGAATAAGATAGCATCTGAGTGATACTCAAATGGGGTAACTCCGATCATATATGCCGATGATATTTTGTTTCAGGGCAAAGATATTTCAAAGGTTCAAACAGTGTTGGACAATTTCGGAAACCTGTGTCACCATATGGGACTGGTGGTTAATGAAAACAAAACTAAGTTTGAATGTAGAAGTCGGAGGCCCATTATATTGAAAATAAACGGTAAAAATATAGAGTTAATATATATAAATATTTAGGCATATATGTTGGATATACCCATGAGAGTTTGGAAGCTGAGATGAACAGACTGATGGGTCAATGTCGGAAGAGATTACAACCTCTGAAGGCCTTGGCATGCTGTGGAAAGGGAGTGGGAGTCCCTGTGCTACGAATGATATACTTGAGTACTGTAAGATCTCTTATTGGTTATGCTGCACCTGTCATTTCTTGTTTTGGTAAAGGTAGGATGGGCAAGTTGGAGAAGGTACAAAATAAAGCCATGAGAATTATCTTAGGATGCCCAAGAAATGCACTTAATGAGATAATGAGGATGGAGTTGAATCTGCAGAGTATTGGGGATAGAATTGTAGAGATACATGTTGCCTCTGCCATTAGATTAATGAGAGGTGGGGGAGCTGATGAATTAATCCTCTCGGTTCAAAAGGTGGGAAGTAGTGAACAGTGTATGATGAAGAAGAGAGTATATATGAATAACTTATGTACTAATGTTATAAAGTATGATGTTATTACAGAGTGTATTGTTGTGCCCAAGAGAAAATTTACACCACCATGGGAGGATTGTAATGTAGATGTAGTATTTACTCCCTTGCAAAAGAAAAAAAGTATGTATGAAATAGGAGAGCTGAGGGCAACATATGATTGTATAATTAGAAAACTGCCTACAGAAAACACTCTACATGTATATTGTGATGGGTCAGTAGCTAGGGATGGGAAGGCAGGATGTGGAGTCTTGATCAGGGAGTACACTGACATCGGCACTGTAGATACTGTTATTGGACGCCGCTTAACTGACAATGTCTCTTCAACGCAGGCTGAACTCCAAGGTGTATTAGCAGGATTACAGGAAGTAGTCAAATGTGGTAAAAATGCTTGCTTCTTTATTGACAGCAGAGGAGCGTTAGAGTCTTTAAATAGCAGACGCCCAGTATATCAGAATATTGTGATAGAGTGTAGAGAGAATGTTAAGAAATTAGAAAAAACTGGGTATAAAGTAAGATTCATGTGGATCCCTTCACATGTGGGAATACTGTTGAATGAGGTAGTTAATGACATAGCGAAGAGAGCCACTGAAAAAACTCTTGTTGATGTTGTATGTCAGTTAACCTTGAAACAAATAAAAACAAGAATCAAGATGATCCAGGAGGGTGAAGAAATGATAAAGAGAATGGCAATGGTGGACAGTAGTAACACACTTAAGAATTATTCAATAATAAATACAAATTAGTTCTTCACTTATGGTAAAGGAAAGTCTACTTGGAAGGATTCAATTTACATGAAATTAAGATTAGGATACAAATATATCTGGCAATACGGTGTTGATGTCAGTGAAAAAGATAAGGAGTGTAAATTATGTAGTATGCCGCACGCCCACACCTTAGAACATTATGTATTAGAGTGTCACCTTATTGAAAACTATAGAAATAAGGAAATAAATAGTGTAGCACATCAAATTGTTTGGATGTGTGATAATGGTATGATAGACAGTATACTTAGGAGCTACAAGAATTTTGCCCCAAGAGTGTAACAATTATATGCTGTGCTTACTATATAAACCTGTAATGTTAAATGGGATTCTTGTATTGTAATTTGTCTATTTGTACTCACAGCATTTGTGCGCCCCTTGAGGGACTTGAAGTAGAGGGGGGTAGAAATAGCCTAAGCTACTCTATCCCTTTGAGATGTTTCTTTATTATGAGCGCAATTATCTTGCGGTTTTGGCCTTCCCAGCCTAAGCTTTGTGCTGTATTAACTTTGCAATTTAATAGTATTGGTTTATTACACTTTTTCTTGTTTAATTTCGGCTATTCTTAATCGACAGTTTATTCCAGTCTTATTTTGAGCACAATTGCTTACAGTTGGACATACTACTTCTGCTGCGGTTCTCCTTGTGCGCCGTTACTATTTTCTGATCAGGGGGAAAAAGACATGCAGTTTTGGGGGCTTAATTTATTAGTAAATTAAATTCTGCAGAACATGTAAATAATATAAGTAGGAATTAACAAATGTAACATGTCCATGTCTGAGTACTAATATTTAACTTAAAATGTACCGCTTAGCCTAGTGACATGGCAAACACGTTCTGCAGAAACCTAATGGCAGATGAAATGTAATTAGAACTAGATATAACAGTCAGGACACAAAGGGGAAACAAAGTGTATAGACACATAACACTTAACGGAGCCCGACCAAGACATAATGGTAAATCCTAGAATTAACAGGCGGTCAAAAAATACCTAGTGACTGGGGAAAAACTGATATGACAAATGGGAGAAGTTTTTCCCAGGGCGTGAGGCCGGCCGCCAAGGAATAAGGAGAAGGGTTTCCTGACTAACGGTAGGGCTTACTATCACCTAGACTGGGCAAAGTATTAGTTGTTAATAGTTGTTATTAGTTGTTAGTTATTAGTTGGTTATTAGTTAGTTATTAGTTAGTAATAGTTATTAGTTGTTACAATTAAAAAATTGTAATGCCAATCCTGATCTCAAAAGCTTCATAGAAGGTTGTAACAGAACCCATGAGCACCACACCAGAAATAAATGGTCACTGCTTGATCGCAAGCGGGGATTTTTCTGGCGGGGGAGAAAGAAACAATTGCGCAGCGCGTCCCGCGGCGTTGCGCGGGCAGTTTGGGGCCGTATAAATACGGGCGCACACTGGGGCTCTGCCTCACTCCGCCTGCCCTCGCCGCTGCCCTCGCAAAACCTAGGTATATAATTTTTTTTTTTCCTCCGGTTATTTCGTCCTATTACACTCGTTTCCCTCATTATATATTCTGATTATTGTGCATTATATTTGACCTCCCATTCTTCATCGTATCGACAGTACATTAAGGTACATTTGAATGCTACCGAGAAGTTTAGCATGGCCTCGTGCACGGTGTCATGCAAAAAACTGGCCATTCGGCCTTCGTTTCGGCAAGCTCAAGCCAGTCAGTTAGCATGACGTCGGCCAGCTTGTGGTTGGCCAGCGCAGCCAGCATGCTGTTGGCCATACGGTCGCTAACGTTCTTTGGCCATCCGGCCTTCTGGGCTATTTTACTCTTCTTGTTCCTTCGCCATTGTTGTTTCCTACTACGTAATAGTATTCCATTTATTTTTACCTCATCTATCATTAGGTTAGGGGCCCCTTACCTCCAACCGCTATTCCTTCCACTGCGCTCTGCCCGCTTGGCGCTCAATGCCGGCTTCTTCTGTTCCCTTTATTCGCAGCCACGACAAGCCGGAACCCCCCCCCCCCCCTTCCACACCCTACTGCGGCGAGGAAGAGAACGCGAGCCGGATATTCCTCTGATCACCATCAACGCACGCAGCGGTGCCGGGATGCAGCCGCCCAGGGCCTACGTTAATACTATTATCTTCTCTTTATTTGCTGGGCTATATGGCAGTATTAATATTATTCCGTACCGTCACTGTCATTCCAGTATTATTTTATTAAAATATAAATTGCTATTATGGTTTGGCGTTGCTTTCTTAATTTCTTCCATTCTGCGGCACTTGCCGTCATCGGTTATTTACGATATTACATTGTATTCTTCATTGTACGATTATTTACGACATTGTATGCATATTATTATCCTTATTACAGTTACTGAATGGCAGCTCCCTGCCGTCGATTTCACTTTGCTCCTGTTCTAAAGATGTTGCCGAAGTTCACGGCGTACTAGCTGCGGCTCGCAGACGCTCATTGACAACACAAGACTACACTCAGCGGCCACTTAAGGCAGACTCCTTGGCTTCTATCCAGCCCAATCACCCGTCTGGAGGCAGAGATGGGATAGAGACCAAGGGTAATGTTCCCCGCTCACATTCTACATCCGCTTAGGACACAAGCATGTTATAGATTTGGCTTTAAGAATTGGTTCTTATTCCATTTTATTGTTTATGTATATGTTGCTTAGTTGTTATACCCGTTCTTGGTATATGTATTGTTTATATTCAAGATTTATAGTGTTTCGTCTTACCCTGTTATAGTTGCTTTGTGCTTCCTTGCTGTTCTCCTACTGGTTTTCTCCCACCTTTGCTCTTAACAAAGGTACTTCCCCCTTCCGTTTGCTGGAAGATTCTTAGAATTGTTAGCCCCCTTCATTGCTACAGTATAATTATTCGGATGCTCTATTTATTCATCCAGGATTGTTAATTAAGGTTTCTCTTAATTCCTGCTGCCGGGCTCCCTCCCCCGTTTTTTCGTCTCCGTATTGATTCAGCTAGGGTTTCCCTCTCGTCTGTGCTCTTGCCTGTCACGATAACGATAACACTGCACGCCGCTTCTGCCCACCCTTACTGCCTTATATCTTTCAGCTCGGGGGAGGTGAGCTACGCGACAAAAAATCGACGCACGCTCCGACTGGACCAGGTATCGCTTACATGGTCAGGAATCAACACTCATCGGATCCTACAAGCACAGATCCTACAAGCGCGCCTGTCACCAGGCGAGATTTCTCCAGGATCCTACGCGCTGCCCTCTCGGCGCTAGGCTTGACTCAGATGACTACGCTCCGCACCCAGCTGTCTCGGGACGGGCTCGCCACATCAGAAATAATGGCAGACGGCAGGCGGAAGAGTAGTGCTCACATCCTACGTCAGGCGGGACGTTGTTGCTCTGCTATATTGAGTGCCTCACGCGGCCAGCTGGCACTCGCCCTTCGGGGGGGGGGGGGGGGGGGGTCCGGCCGCTGGCCTGCGGTGGGGGTGCAGCGCCGGTCCCCAAGTGTCCCGCTGTCCGCAGCTAATACTTTGCCCAGTCTAGGTGCTAGTAAGCCCTACTTGTAGTCACACCCCCTTCTCCTTATCCATTAGGTCTTTTACGGCCTCTTGGCCGGGTACATTACGTGTTATGTGGTCTCTCACTTATTAGTTATTCTTTGTGTCCTGCCTGTTATATCCTAGTGTTATATAATTACTACACATTTGCACTCGGCCTTAATTCTAGTACCAGTTAACCTTTAGGTTTCTGCAGAATTAGTTTCCATGTCACTATAGGCTAAGGTCTCATACTTACTACGGGTGTACCTTTTAAGTTAAATCTAGTCCTCGGACTTGGAATTGTTACTGTTAATTCTTACTTTATATATTTACTTTATATATTTTAATATAAACGTTATATAGTCCTTAAATTATATATTTTGAAACTTTATATATTTACATGTTCAATATTAAGTTTAATAATATCAACTTTGTTATAAGCCTATAATATAAACCGTGTTTAATATAAACTTTATATAATTACTTACTTTATATTTGAACTTTATACATTTACATGTTCTGCAGAATTTAATCTTCAATAAACTTTAACGCCCCATACTGCCAGTATCTTTCTCCCCCTGGTCAGAAAATACAGTTTTGATATTCCTAGAGTACGACTTAATCAAACCAGAAATGCTCTACAAATCAAGGGGCCCAGAATGTGGAATGACCTTCCCAACCATGTTAAAGACAGTACCTCTCTCAACCAGTTTAAGATAAAAACTAAACACTACCTAATAAATTCCCTGTAACCTACCTCACTCCTCTATTGTCAACCCATGTCCGTTATTTTCTTTTTTTTTAATCAACACTGTTTGTCAACCTATTGTATTTGTGCTGCTTTTTCAGTCATGTTCCCCCTTTTTTTTTATCTTTATTTGTATTTGTTCTCAACACTTTTTATTCTTTATGCTCAATTAGTATTAAGTTCTAGATATTAATGTTTTTCTTGCCCGAAACGCATTGCGTAATAGTGGCTTTAGGCATTGTATGTACTAGCTCTATCTATATAACAATCCATTAATGTAACATCACTTGTATGTATATACCTTACCTGAATAAACATCTGAATCTGAATCTGAATCTGAATTAGCAGTGGACAGCGGGACACTTGGGGACCGGCGCTGCACCCCCACCGCAGGCCAGCTGGCCGGACCCCCCCCCCCCTCCCCGAAGGGCGAGACCCGCTGGCCGCAAGGAGGCCTCAGAGTGGCAGAGCAACAACGTCTCGCCTGACGTAGGAAGTAAAAGTGCTCCTCTTCCACCTGCCGACTGCCATAATCTCCGATTGGCGAGCCCGTCTAGAGACAGCTGGGTGGCCCTGCCGAACGAAAGGAATGGTGTCTATTAATCTTGTTTAAATTACTAATCAAGCTGTCAATGTAATCAATCAGAGCTTTAATATAAAAATGTGCTTTAATATACTTACTTATCTCTCTTATCTCATTTTCTCTTGTAATGTATCTTTATCATTTATCAATTCTGATTGAAATTACCTACTTAAAATTATCTGCTAGATTAAGGACCTGCCCGAAACGCTACGCGTACTAGTGGCTTTACAAGAATGTAATTACTGTACTATCCAATGTATTCTCTCAAACCCAATGTACCTTCTTGTATATATATAAATAAATAAATAAATAAATAAATAAATAAATACATAAATAAATGAATGCGGGCGTAGTCGGCTGGGGGTTCCAGCTGGTTGCTGGACCCGCCATTACTCCGTTGGCGAGCCCGTCAAGAGAGCTGAGTGGCCCTGCCAATTCTAAAGGAATGAGGGCGTGGTCGGCTGGAGGCGAGCCTAGCTCTGCGAGGGCGGCGCGAATTAAGCGCCCTGGAGAAGTCTTGCCTGTTCACTGGGGCACGGGCCGGGTAGAACTTGCCGGGGGGGGCCCGCTCGCCCGGCTAGGGTATGCGTGCGTCCCGCGCTGTGCTTGTAGGATCCGAAGATATTGTTGATTCCTGACCATGTAAACGATACCTGGTCCAGTCAGAGCGTGTGTCGACTTTTTGTCGCGTAGATCACCTCCCCCGGGCTGAAAGATATAAGGCAGTAAAGGTAGGCAGAAGCGGCATGCAGTGGTAACGTGACAGGCAAGAGCACAGACGAGAGGTAAACCCTAGCTGAATCAATACGGAGGAGACGAATTAAACGGGGGGAGGGGGCCCAGCAGCAGGAATTAAAAGATTCCTTAATTAAACAATCCTAGCTGAATAATAGTTTTTCGAATAACTAAACTGTAGCAAAGAAGGGGGCTAACAATTGTAATAAATCTTCCAGCAAACGGAAGGGGCGAAGTACCTTTGCTAGGAACGAAGGTGGGAGAAATTAGCCAGTAGGAGAACAGCAAGGAAGCACAAAGCAACTATATATAAACAGGTATAATACGAAGCACTCGCAGACAGTCACAGGACGGGAGAGACATCTCCCGCTAACTCCCTGGGGGGCCTCGTAGCCTGGTGGATAGCGCGCAGGACTCGTAATTCTGTGGCGCGGGTTCGATTCCCGCACGAGGCAGAAACAAATGGGCAAAGTTTCTTTCATCCTAAGTGCCCCTGTTACCTAGCAGTAAATAGGTACCTGGGAGTTAGTCAGCTGTTACGGGCTGCTTCCTGGGGTGTGTGTGTGTGTGTGTGTGGTGTGGAAAAAAAAAAAAAAAAAAAAAGTAGTTAGTAAACAGTTGATTGACAGTTGAGAGGCGGGCCGAAAGAGCAAAGCTCAACCCCCGCAAAAACACACAACTAGTAAACACATCACAAGGCGCAGTGTGGTCACAATGCGACCCAAACGTCTTAAGGTCAGAGCTACTCCACTTGACGGTCATGCTATCGGAAGAAGCAATACTTTAAAGGTCCTGAAGGACGTAACTGGCCTCAAACCCGCTGACATTAGTCAGGAAGGTGAAGATATCGTGCTCTACTTTTCATGTGAAGAGGAGCTAGAAAAACTCCTCACTAACGATGCCTTTCTTCGCAAAGAGCACTACCAACACCCTCACTTCCCACGTCAGTTCCTGGCCGGAAGAACTGTTTTTACCAGCAGGACCAGCCGGTGGATCGCTGAGCGACCTCAACATCATATCATAAACAATATCGAGGACGAAAATCCAAACCTGTCAGTATTCAACCTAGAGTTCTGCAACACCGACAAAACATCATATGAAGATTACGTTCACCACCATAGCTGCGGCCACCCAGGCTGCCACACAAGGATTCTACTGCTTCGGCCTAAAAATACCACCCCACCAAATAAAAAAGGAACGATACCATGAGATCCAGCAGTGCTTTAAGTGCTACGAGCTCTCCCACCCGACCAACAAGTGTCAGCACCCTGTCCAGAGGTGCAGCCTGTGCGCACTGGACCATCACTACTCCATATGCAAGGCAACAGTCCATCACTGCTTGCTCTGTGATGGCAATCACCCCGCAATTTCCTACCGCTGCCCCCGCAGACAGGAAATCATCAAGGCCCAGGTTGAAGCCAAAAGAAACAACTCGTCTACCTCCTCGACCAGAGCCCCAAGCGTTCAACCCACCACCTTAGCTTTCACTAGTCGACCAGAAGACTTTCCGGTCCTACCAACATGTGGCTCCTCCCAGCAGGCGACACAGCCTTCTCATTGGGGACCCAAGGTCCCACAGGCTCCTTCACAGCCCCCTGCATCACGTGCAGGCATTATCCCTGGTCTTCTTAAACTAGCGGAAAGGCTTGCAGGACCAGACAACCAGCGCTTTGTCAGTGAACTAAACGCATTATACATAGACAATGGCCTGGCCCCCATCATAGCCACTAGCGTAAATCTCACTGCCTCCTCTACCACTCCGGAGACTACCACCAGGACGATCATGCGGTCAACTTCAACACCGACTCCAGAACCGCCCATGAAACGGGCGACACAAACAGAGGTAATTCCTTCTCCAGCTCCCAACACTCCTACCATCACTATCTCAGCAGCCGCGCTAGCAGATGTGCTGTCTACAAACGATAACAACGCTCCTGAAATAGCTACAACCACCAATCAACGACACCTAAACCTACCTAAGGCTGCGAGGCGAAAGACAAAAACACCCACTACAGAGGTTACGGACTCCTCAGACGAGGAAATCATAGTAGGAGCTCCACCGCCGCATCACAAATATGACACCTACACGGTTCAAGACTTCCTCATGGAGGCCACGTCACCAAACTCTAACGACAGCACTGCTCAGCCAAAGTCGCAGGCAAAGAAAAAACGGAAAACCTAGAGGTCTACACTAACCCCACCAGCTCCATAACTGGTATAGCCAGCCCTCCAGGCTGAAAACCATCATGAAGACCCCCATCCATCGCCACATCTCTAGTATCAGCCACTGATACAGATAATGGCTCCAAAGAGCCTCCACTTACGGGCTCACCATAGCCAGTGCTACTGGAACTTATTGTTCTGAGTAGCGAATCTTAAACAACAACATACAAAACACTATAAATCCTGATAATATAAACAATACATATACCATAGAACGGGTATATACAACAAATCGATATATACATAAACCATAAATGGAATAACAACCAATTCTTAAAGCCATATCTGTAACATGCTTGTGTCCTAAGCGGGACCAATACAAAATTTTTTAAGAATGTGAGCGGGGAACATTATCCTTGGTCTCCATCCCATCTCTGCCTCCAGACGGGTGATAGAGCTGAATAGAAGCCAAGGAGTCTGCCTTAAGTGGCCGCTGAGTGTAGTCTTGTGTTGTCAATGAGCGTCTGCAAGCCGCAGCTAGTACGCCGAGAACTTCGGCTACATCTTGTAGAACAGGAGCAAAGTGAAATCGACGGCAGGGAACTAGCGTCCAGTACCTGTAATAAGGATAATATTAAGAATACAAAGTAATATCGTAAATAACCGATATGACGGCAAGTGCCGCAGAGTAGAAGAAATTAGGAAAGCAACGCCAAACCGTAATAACAATTTATACTCTTAATAAAATAATACTGGAATGACAGTAACGATACGGAATAATATTAATACTACAATATAGCCCAGCTAATAAGGGAAGTATAATAGTAATTAACGTAGTCCCTGGGTGGCTGCAACCCAGCGCCGCTGCGTTGCCTAGTAACACTAGAGTATGGGTGAAATCTCCCGTTAGTCCCTCCAAGACTAGTTGCTGGGACTGGGAACCCGTTGCAGGACAGGTACTCCAGAGGCAGGCGCGGGGCGCGTTGTAACGGTGATAAGAGGAATATCCGGCTCGCATTCTCTTCCTCGCCGCAGTAGGGTGAGGGGGGGGGGGGGTCTCCGGCTTGTCGTGGCTGCGAAAAAGGGAACATAAGAAGCCGACGTTGTGCGCCAAGCGGGGCAGAGCACAGGGGAAGGAATAGCAGTTGGAGGTAAGGGCCCCTAACCTAATGGTAGATGAGGTTAAATTAAATAGAATACTATTACGTAATAAGAAACAACAATGGCGAAGGAACAAGAAGAGTAAATTAGCCCAGAAGGTCGAATGGCCAAAGAACGTTAGCGACCGTATGGCCAACATCATGCTGGCTGACTGGCTGACTGACTGCTGACCAACAGCATGATGGGCATCATCATGCTGACTGACTGGCTTATGCTTGCCATATGGCAAACATAGACCAGTCAGCGTACACTCGCCACCATAAAGAATGTAACGAGCTGGCTGATATAACTGGATGCCGGGAAGGCTACTGCCGAAACGGGTGTAGCAAGCACAAAGAAGTAACACTGCTCTGAGCTGTAAATAAGACTTAGAATTAATATAAATATAGTAAAAAAAGTCCACTTATGGATGTCAAATAACAAACTAACACTTAACATAGAAAAGACCTACTACATCTTATTTGGAAGCAAATCTACAAATGCAATTCAGCTTCAGATAGACAATGTAAACATTTACAATAAAAATGATGGAAAGTTTCTTGGCCTATTCCTAGACAAGAGACTCAACTTCAGTACCCACATACAACACATAACTAAGAAAGTCTCTAAAACAGTTGGGATACTCTCCAAAATCAGATATTATGTACCTAACTCTGCTCTCATCTTTCTATATTATGCACTAATCTATCCCTATCTCAACTATGGTATCTATGCATGGGGTTCAACCACTGCAAACCACCTCAAGTCCATTGATCATCACCCAGCAAAAATCTGCTATCAGAATAATATCAAATTCTGCTTTCAGACAACACACAGCCCCCTTGTTTAACTCCCTAAACATGCTAAACATAATCTCACTCCATAAATTCTCTTGTGTCAACTACATTTACAAAACCCTGTTCTTAAATGCAAATCCTGCTCTGAAACTCTTCCTGGACAGATGTAATAGGACCCATTATCACCACACCTGAAATAAATATCTCTTTGATATCCCCAGAGTTAAACTTAATTTGTGTAAACACTCTATGCAAATAAAGGGACCCAGTTTATGGAACTCACTCCCTACTGAATTGAAAAGCTGTCCAACTTTTACATCTTTCAAAATCAATACTAAAAAGTACCTAATTTCATCTTCATAGTTGTTCACTTTTTGCTTTGAAATTGCACTGTATCTATTACTACCCAATCTCCCAACCTTTATGTTCCCAATTTGAACATCTTTACTATTGTGATCATTGCTGTCTTCTTATATGTGCTGCCAATCTGCTGTATGGTGTTTATAAATCTTGTTTATCTGTATCTTTTGCTACCCAGTCTCCTAATCTTTATGTACCCAATCTGAACATCTTTACCATTGTGATCATTGCTGTCTTATATGTGCTGTCAATCTGCTGTATGGTGTCTATTAATCTTGTTTAAATTACTAATCAAGCTGTCAATGTAATCAATCAGAGCTTTAATATAACAATGTGCTTTAATATACTTACTAAGCTCTCTCGTCTCATTTTTCTCTTGCAATGTATCTTTGTCATTTATCAATTCTGATAGAAATTACCTACTTAAAATTATCTGCTAGATTAAGGACCTGCCCGAAACGCTGCGCGTACTAGTGGCTTTACAAGGGTGTAAATACTGTACTATCCAATGTATTCTCACAAACCCAATGTACCTTCTTGTATATATATAAATAAATAAATAAATAAATAAATAAATAGTAAATAACCAACGGCGCACAGGGAGATCCACCGCAGAAGTAGTATGTCCGACTGCAAGCAAATTTGCTCAAAATAAGACTGGCATAAGCTGACAATTAAGAATAGCCGAAGTTAAGACATACACCTGTGTAAAAGCCAATACTACTGTTGCGACCCTGGGTTCTCCAGTGGAAACCAGAGGTCAAAATTGAGCTATTAAACTTTCTGGTAGTACAGTTGAGTGCATCGCGAGCGGCAATTGTTTGTATCTTCCCTGCCAGACGTAAGACTATTATTGTTTCTCAAAGAGCATTTAAAGACTGAGCTGGGGGTTGATTATTAAATAATAACATAGGCACCAACTTTGCTTACTAATACTTTCTAATCATTTGTAAAGTAACAATACATTGCATAGGGGAAGATCTTTAATGTGCTTAGCTGCACGATCAATTAGGCTCCTTCCAGCACCATGACATGGGAGGCCTAGCTGGTCGCTAGGAGGTCCTTCTCTGGCTGGCGTTTGTGCGGACGAGACCTACTCTGTGGCTGCATCCCTACTCTCCTCCCTTCTCCTCTTACTTATTTCCCTTACCTTAAGTTCCTGTACCATTAAGTTAAGTATTGTATGATTTCTAAGTGTACCTACTCTGGTAGTAACGATTGGTGATACCTGGGGGTAGTAGTTGCCAGTGTTTTGGGTAACCCTAAGTGTTGTGTTTTGTATTAGGGTACCACATGGTCTCACTACCCTAAGCTGCATCCAGCTTCAGTGCTTATCCAGTAGTACTTTACCCTAGCTTGTTATTAGTGTAAACCTTGTATCCTGCCTGTGTGGACCAAGGCTTTTAACGTAAGATAGTGTGGTAAAGTTATTATTTTTATTGTTATAGGTGTGAGTGTATATGGGGGGGTGTTAACGGGTTAATAAATAAGTACATGAATTACAGAGTATCCCTTCTTCCTATGTGGGAGTGCATTGATCAACCCTTAGACTAACATATATGGTCTAGTAGCAAGTTATTACTACTGTGGATAGTTTATTTTGGGGGCCGGGCCTTTTAGCTCTCCCATATTTGATACTCTTGTCTTCTAACTACCCTTACCCCTTAATAGTACCAGTCCCCCATAGAAGCCAACACACCATTATTTATAACAAGTGGTTGGCCAGTCCGGGAGGAACATTATAAGTGTAAAAAATTAGATTCTTGAGTGTCAAAACTAAAAATTTTTGTTTCCGCAGAACGGTTGTGTGCTAGCCTAGGGTCCAGCTCATCTAGCTAAGGACATTCTTGCACTGACTGGACACCCAACTGGATCCCTTCACGATTAAGGTTAGTGTGGCCTTGTGTTAGGGGCCGTGCAAATTTTTGTTTTTTTCCAATTTTTATTTTTTAATTTTTTCTTTGGCTGGGAGCTAAAATTATTAGTGATGTCTTCTGAAATGCAGAGACTGGCAAGCGAGCCTTCAGTGGTAGAGATAAAGAAACTTAAAAAGTCTAATTTAGTATTGTTAGGCAAGGAATTTGGCCTAGAATTAAATGACGTGGATAAAAAGTTGACTTTGGTGAATGAAATATTACAACATTGTATTGATGAAGAACTATTGGCAAGTGATACACCTTTATGCCAGCCTAGCCAAGCAGAAAGTGCAACTCATAGGGATAGAGAATTAGCTTTAGAGTTATAAATAAATAAATATAAATATGTTTATTCAGGTAAGGTATATACATACAAGTGATGTTACATTAATGGATTGATATATAGATAGAGCTAGTACATACAATGCCTAAAGCCACTATTACGCAATACGTTTCGGGCAAGAAAAACATTAATATCTAGAACTTAATACTAATTGAGCATAAAGAATAAAAAGTGTTGAGAACAAATACAAATAAAGATAAAAAAAAAAGGGGGAACATGACTGAAAAAGCAGCACAAATACAATAGGTTGACAAACAGTGTTGATTAAAAAAAAGAAAATAACAGATATGGGTTGACAATAGAGGAGTGAGGTAGGTTACAGGGAATTTATTAGGTAGTGTTTAGTTTTTATCTTAAACTGGTTGAGAGAGGTGCAGTCTTTAACATGGTTGGGAAGGTCATTCCACATTCTGGGCCCCTTGATTTGTAGAGCATTTCTAGTTTGATTAAGTCGTACTCTAGGAATATCAAAACTGTATTTATTTCTGGTGTGGTGCTCATGGATTCTGTTACAACCTTCTATGAAGCTTTTGAGATCAGGATTGGCATTATAGTTTAGCGTTTTATATATGTATAATACACATGAGAGAATGTGCAGTGACTTAATGTCTAACATATTCAGAGATTTGAGTAGGGGTACCGAGTGATGTCTGGGGCCAGAGTTGGATATTGTTCTAATAGCAGCTTTGTGTTGGGTAATTGGAGGACGTAAGTGATTTTGGGTAGTAGAACCCCAAGCACAAATACCATAGTTGAGATATGGATAGATAAGGGAGTAATAGAGAGTCACCAGGGCAGGGCGTGGTACATAATATCTGATCTTAGAAAGAATGCCCACAGTTTTTGAAACTTTTTTTGATATATTTAGAATGTGTCCCTGGAAATTCAGCTTGTGGTCAATGAGAATGCCAAGGAATTTGCCATCTAATTTGTTACAAATTTGGGTATTGTTTATTTTGAGATTTATTTGACTAGAGGATTTATTGCCAAACAGAATATAGAAAGTTTTGTCAATGTTAAGGGTGAGTTTGTTGGCAGTTAGCCAAAGATGGACTTTATTTAGCTCTGTATTTACTGTGGCATTTAGAGCAAGAGGGTCAGGACTGGAGTAAATGAAGGTTGTGTCGTCAGCAAATAGAATTGGTTTGAGGTGTTGGGAAGCATTTGGATGGTCATTAATGTAGATGAGACAGAGGAGAGGGCCAAGTATGCTGCCCTGAGGAACACCAATGTTGATGGGTAGGGTGGGAGAAATTGTATTATTCACAGAAACATATTGGAGCCTGTCAGTAAGGTAGGATTCGAGGTATTGTAGGGAGTGTCCTCTGACTCCATAATGATGTAATTTAAGAAGAAGGTTTTGTTGGTTGACAGTATCAAAAGCTTTACGCAGGTCCACAAATAACCCAACAGGGAACTCCTTTTTATCAAGAGCTGTATGAATCGAGTTAAGCATACTAATAAGTGCATCGTTAGTGCTTTTTTTGGGTCTGAAGCCATATTGGCAAGGGCTAAGTATATTGAGTTTGGCTAGATATGAGTAAAGCTGCTTATAGATTAGTTTTTCAAATATTTTTGACAAGTTTGGCAGGATTGATATAGGTCTGTAGTTGTTAACATCTGTGGGATCACCACATCTGTGGACAGGCGTTACTCTCGCTTTTTTTAGAATATCTGGAAAGGTTTGGAGTTCAAGTGACTTGTTGAAGAGCAAAGCAATAGCAGGGGCTAAAGATCTGGAGGCTTTTTTGTAAATTAAAGTTGGTATCTCCTCAAGGGCACCAGACTTGGTTTTAAGGGAAAGGATTATCTCATTGACGTCAGTGGAGTTAGTAGGCTTTAGGTACAGAGACTGTGGACAGTTACCTGCAAGATAGTCCTTAATGTCAGTACTGGAAGATGGAATATCATTTGCAAGGGATGAACCAATGGAAGAGAAGAACCTATTGAACTCAATAGCAGAATCAGAGGCTGAAAGCTGACCATCGTTATTAGACAGGAGAGTCGGTTTGTTATTTAAAGATTTCTTTGATCCCAATATTTGTGAAATTGTGCTCCAAGTTTGTTTAATGTTGCTCTTTATTTGGGTAAATTTATCTTCGTAGTATTTAGTTTTGGCTCGTCTAATTATCTTAGATAGCAATAATGAGTAATTCTTTGAGAATTCTTTGGAGACAATTCCTAACCTATACTTCTTCTCAAGGTCGTGTTTTATGTTAATGGATTTAAGTATTCCCTTTGTAAGCCAAGGATTGTTAAGCCTTTTGCTTGTGACTTATTTTGTAAGCATAGGACAGTGGTGTTATAAAGGCTAAGAGTTGTTTGTAGAAAAGATTGCACTGCTAGGTTGATGTCCCCTATGTACAATACAATACAATACAATTTTATTTAGGTAAGGTACATACATACAATAAATTTTTACAAGGATTGTTTGACTTATAGGTAGAGCTAGTACATACAATGCCTAAAGCCGCTATTACGCAAAGCGTTTCGGGCATGTTACCTAACTCGGACTCCCAGTTGACTTTATCAGCAGCAGTTATAAAATTGTTTATAGCAGTTTCATTGTGCAGCCTAAAGCTTAACTCCCTTGTTTCTAGAGGTGGTTTGCTAATGTTAGTTAAGAGAAATGTGGGGTAATGGTCTGTAGTGCTATCGGTGATTATACCTGAAGTAAGCGGAGAGGTTATGTTGGTCCAGATGTGATCTAGAGTCGTGGCAGTGCTATCAGTGATTCTAGTAGGTCTAGTGATTAAGGGTATGAGGAAGCAGGAATTCATACAGTTGAGGAAGCTAACAGCAGTAGGGTGTTCTGGCTCGCAGAGGTCAATATTAAAGTCCCCTGCGATAATTAGGTGGTTTTTGTTCAGTCTGTTATCAAGTATTAGATTTCTAAGGTTTGAGTTGAATTCAGACACATCAGTGTTGGGAATTCTATAAACTGCACCCACAGTCAGGACAGACTCGGCACCCTTGACTCTGAAGCTGGCGAAGATATACTCCCCATAGCAGTCTCTAGTTCTAATTTCTTTTAAGCATGTTAGTTCTTGGTGGTAGTAAAGAGCAGTGCCACCACCTCTCTGAAGTTGACGACAGTTGTGAATTGCTGAGTAGTTAGGCATGTTAAAGAGTTGAGTAGTATCCTCTTTCAACCATGTTTCAGTAAGTATAATAAAAGAGAATTTGTTGCCAATAGTTTCAATCAAGGCACTAACATCATCGAAGTGTTTACCTAGGGATCTAACGTTCAAATTGATTACAGAGATATTGTGATTATGAGTTAATACATTGTTTACATCATGTGCTGCAAAATATCTGCAATTTAGATCATTAAAGTGATTATTGTCATAGATAGTGGATAAGAGGTTAAGTTCTGGGTCTATACTTGTCTGCATAAAAAAAGCTGATTGTAGGAAAAACAAGGAAAGAAAGGCAAATTACAAGGTAGAAATAAGCTATAAAATAGGGAAAAATATGTTCACAATACTGTACAAAACAAACACAAAATGAAAAAAAAAAAAAAGTTAGCTTACAAGGGGCTTACAGGGGTACAATGGAGTAAGGGAGTATGGCTAGGCTAGGCAACCTAGGTAATAAGAGAGATTAAAGAAAAAACATATAAACATGGACTATACAAAACACAAGATATAGAAATACAAAACAAAAAAATATAAGCAAGACTAAGCAATACAAAAAACAAATTGAGCAAAAATGAAAAAAATGAGGTAGATTGCTTACGAGTACTCTCAGGTACACTGTAAGTAACAATTTGCAATTTGAGATGCAGGCAAAGCCAGGGGTACAATGGAGTAAGGGAGCATGGCGAGGCTAGGCAACCTAGGTAATAAATGAAATCAAAGAAAAGTTGAATAATAAACATAGGCAAATTTAAGCTAATGATTATTAACTATAGATAGTTCAGTTATGACTGTATAATTAAAGAGACCTGAAGAACTACTTAATGCACTCAATTAAATAATTTCGGTAAATGACTAGGTAAGAGTAAGTTAAAAATTAAGTCAGAAAATGAAACAAGGAGACTTAGGACACCTAGCCCCACTAGTTGACAGGGGGTTAATTAAGTTAATTCACTGGGAGTGATAATAAGGTGAGACAAACCACATTGGGAGAGGAAAGTGTTGAGGTTTTCTTCTCTAGTAATAGTAAACATTTTGCCCTCTGCGGTTTTTCTCACCTTTATCAGTCCATCTCTAACGAAGCACTGATGAATCGCATCTGGGTTTTGTTGACGGATTTGACGCAGGCGGTAGAGGAGTTGCTGTCTGTTCCTGGTCAAGCACTCGTTGATGTATAATCCCTTCCGTTGGGATGTAGCTGTCCGGACTAGATTGGATTTCGTGAACTGGGAAGACAGCTTCAGGCGAATTTTCCGTTGATTTAGACCTGATGGATTCTTTTTGCCTACTCTGTAGGCAGCAATAACGTCAGTTTTGTTTAGACTGAGCTGCAATTTGTGTTTTAAGAGATCCTGAGCTATTTCGACACAATTTTCACCTTCATGTTCCACAGGTATATCTTGGGACGACACGATAACAGAGTCTAGCAGCTTTTGCTGGTCTTGTTCCTCCTGGGAGACGGAACGTTGGGCTGAAAATGTACTGATACATGCAGTCATTTTGCTGAGAGCTTCCTCCCGTTTTTTTATTCAGATTCAGATTCAGATTCAGATGTTTATTCAGGTAAGGTATATACATACAAGTGATGTTACATTAATGGATTGGTATATAGATAGAGCTAGTACATACAATGCCTAAAGCCACTATTACGCAATGCGTTTCGGGCAAGAAAACATTAATATCTAGAACTTAATACTAATTGAGCATAAAGAATAAAAGATGTTGAGAACAAATACAAATAAAGATAAAAAAAAGGGGGAAACATGACTGAAAAAGCAGCACAAATACAATAGGTTGACAAACAGTGTTGATTAAAAAAAAAAAAAAAAAAAAGAAAATAACAGACATGGGTTGACAATAGAGGAGTGAGGTAGATTACAGGGAATTTATTAGGTAGTG
The DNA here is from genome assembly GCF_040958095.1 of Procambarus clarkii. Lineage (NCBI taxonomy): Eukaryota > Metazoa > Arthropoda > Malacostraca > Decapoda > Cambaridae > Procambarus > Procambarus clarkii. Next base: position 20,662,213 of record NC_091154.1, read on the forward strand.
TTTAGTTTTTATCTTAAACTGGTTGAGAGAGGTACAGTCTTTAACATGGTTGGGAAGGTCATTCCACATTCTGGGCCCCTTGATTTGCAGAGCATTTCTAGTTTGATTAAGACGTACTCTAGGAATATCAAAACTGTATTTATTTCTGGTGTGGTGCTCATGGGTTCTGTTACAACCTACTATGAAGCTTTTAAGATCAGGATTGGCATTATAGTTTAGCGTTTTATATATGTATAATACACATGAGAGAATGTGCAGTGACTTAATATCTAACATATTAAGAGATTTGAGTAGGGGTACCGAGTGATGTCTGGGGCCAGAGTTGGATATTGTTCTAATAGCGGCTTTGTGTTGGGTAATTAGAGGACGTAAGTGATTTTGGGTAGTAGAACCCCAAGCACAAATGGCTTGTCAGTTTTCAGAAGGTTGTTTTCCTCACGGAGATCATTCAAATCATGCTGTAGTTGGTCTTGGCTAGCCTTGCAGTTTCTAATATCCTCGCGGAGGAGGGTTATTTCTTGTTGTTGTTGTTGGAGATTAGCGCGGTTCGCTAGATTCTCATTGAGAAGACTCAAGATGATAGTATTTTGTGACTCGAGGACTAGGCACAACTTTTTGAACCACTGATTCTCGGTCCAGTTAGTGAATTCCGGTGAGGGACTGGAAGCTCGCTTGAGTTGCTTATACTGGGATGCTAGCATGTTCATAGGAGAGGGTTGAGAGGACTCTGCTCCCTTGCTCATTGGGGTGGAGGGGAGGGCAGCCCCGCCACCCCGGACCCCAGAGCTTCCAGACGGAGAAACACTGATATTGTTAGAGTTGGCCGGGATGGATGCCTTGTTAAGGGGTTTGTTGCCCTTATTTCCCTGCACAGTCACATTTTTAGGAGACATGATTGGTTAGAATGGACTGGGGGTATATGTTGTGAAGAAACTTGCGTCAGGCAGCGCGGTGGCGGCAGCATGCACTGGTACTCACAGCCGTAGAGGATTGTTTTGAAACTTATTTGAGATGGAATGAGTTGATTTTGGTCGGTTACTTTGGTTTTGCTATAACATGCTTGGACTCCATGTACTTAGCTGCCTGTGGGTGGCGGTCTACATCATCTGGCGTAAGTTTAAGGGCTGATATACAGCTTATAGAGTGAGGAGCGTAGCGTGCACGTACACTATGTAGCGAGCGCGATTTACATTTCTTTCTTTCTTTACTTTACTAGTTGGCAAAAATAAAATTAGAGGAGCAAAGACTCAAAACCGAGGAGGCTAGAATTAGAGCGAATGCCACTGGACCCCCACCTGCCGGGGATTCAAACCCCAGGCATTATGAGAAAAAGCATAATTTGCCTGAATTTTCCGAGTCAGACCCTGAAAGGTTTTTCAACCATTTTCAGAGATTGGCCATGTCCATGAACTGGCCAAAGGAAGAGTGGGTGAAAATCCTACAGGGAAGACTTAGGGGTAAAGCACAAGATATTTTTATAAACATGCCTGACAACGAGTGTTTTGAATATGATAAAGTCAGGGAATGTATTTTGCGGGCAAATGAAATTACTCCTGAAGCTCACCGCCAAGTTTATCGCAACCTTAGGCCTACTCACAACCAACCGCTCACTGAATTTGTGAATGATCAAATTCGATTGTTTGATATATGGATTCGCTCGGCGAAAGCCGAAACATACGAGGCTCTCAGGAACTTAATTTTAATGGAGCATTTTATAGATATTATGCCAGAGAATGTTTCACAGTATATTAGAGGAAGGGTAGAGGTAAATTCTAAAATAGGGGATTTGGCCAAGTTGGCAGAAAACTACCAATTGGCGGGCAAAAGGCCCAATAAAAATAATTGTACCCCACAGAGTAACAAAACTTATACCCACAGCCAGTCCAGACCAGCTCATTCTAACCCTTTACCTAATGCACCTTCTGTTTCAGACATAACTAACCCTGTTAAAGTGTCTAGCCTCACGGCACCTAAGGGTGAACCGAAGGGTAATTCTGTTAGTAATGTCTCTTCTCCCCGACGTTTTTGTGGTCACTGTAATCGTCCAAACCACACTATTAGCCATTGTTGGCAACTGTACCCGGAAAAAAGACCCAGTGCTCTAGTTGTGACACAGGGCTTGAGGCCTTCAGAAGGGTTAGGGAGTAAGACCTCCAACCCACAGTGGTTGGACTTGCTTACCCCATTCTTATCGAAAGGGAGACTACTTTTGTCTGAGGGTTCTTCCTGGAAGGACGTGGTGATCTTCCGAGACACCGGTGCCATCCAGACTTTAATTTTAGAGAGTGCGTTGCAAGGTGCCAACACTCTCGACACTGGAGAGGTGGTACTGGTCGAGGGTGTCACTAGTGATACTCGGGCAGTACCCCTCCATAAGGTTACCCTGGAATCTGATTTCCACAAGGGTGTTTGTACAGTCGGAGTCACTTCATACCTACCTTTCCCTAATGTTGATGTAATAGTTGGTAATGATTTAGCAGGGGATAAGGTAGGGGACTCCAGACTGCCTATTATGTTGCCTACCCCTAAGGTTTGCCTGGATCCACTCGCCGCAGAGGATAATGTTGTGTACCCTGCGTGCGCGGTGACCAGGTCTATGGGACTTAAATGTAAGGGCAGCCCTGTGCTTGCCAACGTGGAAAATCCCGAGGACACAAGGAACTTTCCGAGTGGTGAAAACCAAGTGGACCTCGCGGACACATTCATGGCCCGACTCGATGACGTGGCCGAGGACATTGTGGAGAGCCTGCCACCGCCATCTACCGAGAGTAGTGGGGAGGTGGAGGAGAACACTGTTGAGCCTCGGCCAATGGCATCTGACCAAGGCCTAGATGCCTCCTTGAGTGAGTTACAGAAAGCTGATCCCACTCTTGCAGATTGTCATGAGACAGCCGTCTCTATGGAGGAAATTGTAAACGCAGCAACTGGGTACCACTACAATGATCGGATTTTGATGAGAAAATGGAGACCACAGAGTGCTCCCTTGTCAAATGAGTTGGAGGTAGTCCACCAGGTTATGTTGCCGACCTGCTATAGAGAAAGAGTTTTGGCAGCTGCTCATGATGATCCTATGGGGGGACATCATGGTATAAATATTACGTATCACAAAATTTTAAAGTTTTTTTTCTGGCCCAAGCTGAAAAGCGATGTGGCAAAATTTTGTAATGCGTGTATTGTTTGTCAACTGGTTGGGAAATCAAACCAGACTCCACCTAAAGCTCCTCTAAAGCCTATTGTCATGCCAGAGGAACCATTTTCTCATGTGGTAATGGACTGTGTTGGACCATTACCTAGAACTAAGTCTGGTAATATTTACCTAATCACAATGATGTGTATCACTACTCGTTACCCAGAGGCTTTTGCTGTAAGGAACATCCGAGCAAAAACTGTTGTTGCTCGTATGTTGCATTTTTTTTTCCACTTTTGGACTGCCTCGGGTCGTGCAAACTGACAATGGTACTAATTTTAAGTCTGATGTTTTTGAGCAATTTTGTAAGGAACATGGAATAACTCATAAGGTTTCCAGCCCATACCATCCACAGAGTCAGGGGGTAATTGAACGTTTCCATCTAACTCTGAAGCAGATGTTGAAGACATCGTGCGAGAGTTCCCACACCTTCTGGGATGAGAATTTACCGTATGTTTTGTTTGCGGCTAGAGAGGGATTACAAAGTTCACTGGGTTGTTCTCCTTTTGAGTTAGTCTTTGGCCATAAAGTTCGTGGACCCTTGCAAATGTTACAGGAGAATCTGTTAGGGAACGTAACGTTAACTGAAGGTTCGGCTTTCTTTGCGCAACACCACCAGAGACTCAAGGACTGCAAGGCGGCTGCATTAAAGTATCTTGGCAAGGCCCAAGAAAAGATGAAAGAACGTAACGATGCTAAATCTAAGTTACGGGTATTTCAGCCTGGTGACCCTGTCCTGGTATTAAAGCCTCGACTAGGGAACACTATGTCCCACAAGTACGAAGGCCCCTACATTGTGACAGAAAAGACTGGGGACCTCACGTACAAAGTGAGGCACTTTGACAAACGTAACCAGGTAATGCTCATACATGTAAATCGACTGAAGAAGTTCCAGGGCCCCAGGCCCATTGCACTAACCAATGTTTCCATTTCCAGTGAGAGAGGGGATGATTGTTCTGGGGACCCAACTAATCTCATTTTCAATAATTCTAGTTCTGTGAATGCTGTGGAGGAGGGACTGTCCCATTTGCAGATGGCCCAATGTGAAGAGGTGCAGTCGTTGGTTGATGAATTCTCCAGTCTGTTCGGGGAGGTCCCGACCCAGACTGATGCCATTTGCCATGATGTCGAGTTGACGGACTACACTCCCATTCGCCTTCAACCCTATCGGATGAGTCCAGAAAAGAAGGCCATCGTACGGAAGGAGGTCGACTTCTTGCTCCAGCACGGCCTCATCCGGCCGAGCCAGGGCTCTTGGTGCTCGCCCTGCCTTTTGGTCCCCAAACCAGATGGCTCCTGGCGATTATGCACCGACTATTGGCAGCTCAACAAGGTGACCATTGTGGATGCCTATCCGCTGCCCCTCCTCGAGGACTGCATCGATGAGTTGGGAAATGCCAAGTACGTTTCGAAATTCGACCTCTCGAGGGGTATTATCAAATCCCACTCACTGAACGTGCTAAACAGCTAACTGCGTTCGTGACACCTGAGGGTGTTTTTGAGTATCAAGTGTTACCATTCGGCTTGCGTAATGCTCCTGCCACGTTCCAGAGACTCATGAACTCTCTACTCGCTAAGGTGCCAAATTGTCGGGCATATTTAGATGATATCGTGCTGTTTGACAGTAATTGGGCTGACCACATAGCTAGGTTATGCAAGTTGTTTGCCATCTTGAAAAGGGCAAATCTTACCTTAAATGCTAAAAAGTGTCATTTTGGCCAAGGCACAGTGACCTCGGTTATGAAGTGGGCCAAGGAAAAGTGTTACCTCGGCAAGATAAAATCAGTGCCATTCTGGAGTATCCAGTACTAAAGTCTAAAAAGGACGTTCAAAGATTTATCGGTACGTGTGCGTACTATCGACGTTTTTGTCAGAACTTTTCCAGTGTTGCCACTCCTCTCACAGACTTGTTGCGGAAAGCCGTTAAATTTAAGTGGTCATCAGACTGTGCAGAGGCATTTAAAAATTTGAAATTGATCTTAGCTTCCGCCCCAGTGCTTGCTAGTCCAAGGTTCGACCGACCGTTTAAAATTCATGTTGACGCGTCTGACTCGGGTGCTGGTGCAGTGTTGTTGCAAACTGGGGATGATCAGGTGGAACACCCAGTATATTATTACTCTGTGAAATTCGACAAGGCGCAACGCAATTATTCAGTGGTAGAAAAAGAGGCGTTGGCGCTAGTGTTAACATGTAAAAAGTTCGAAGTTTACCTCACAGGTAATATAGTGGAAGTGTACACGGACCATAACCCACTAGTCTTCCTGACTCAGATGAAGGGTAAGAATAAACGCATCCTCAGGTGGGCGTTGTACCTACAGGACTTCAATCTTTCCATTACCCACCTACCGGGCAGACTCAACGTGATAGCCGACGCTCTGTCCCGGTTGCCTGAATAACATTCATCTGAGCCACAGAAAGCCATATACCAACTGTCATGCTTTAGTTAATTTTTTTTTTAGGTTCTCCTGTGACATTAAATATTCCGTGTCCAATTTATTTACTTCCCTGTTCTTTTATTTTTTTGTGTATGTTTTTTTTTTCTTTCAGAGAACTCCTTTGTATTTTTTTTTTGCAGAGAAATTGTTTTTGATTGATTTTTTGTTTTTGTCATATGTTTTTTCTTTTTATTCTCTGTATACTCTTACAAAAAAATATGACTACTATTCTAGTAGTCACATTTTTTTTTCTCTGAAGGGGGGAGGAGTGTTACGACCCTGGGTTCTCCAGTGGAAACCAGAGGTCAAAATTGAGCTATTAAACTTTCTGGTAGTACAGTTGAGTGCATCGCGAGCGGCAATTGTTTGTATCTTCCCTGCCAGACGTAAGACTATTATTGTTTCTCAAAGAGCATTTAAAGACTGAGCTGGGGGTTGATTATTTAATAATAACATAGGCACCAACTTTGCTTACTAATACTTTCTAATCATTTGTAAAGTAACAATACATTGCATAGGGGAAGATCTTTAATGTGCTTAGCTGCACGATCAATTAGGCTCCTTCCGGCACCATGACATGGGAGGCCTAGCTGGTCGCTAGGAGGTCCTTCTCTGGCTGGCGTTCGTGCGGACGAGACCTACTCTGTGGCTGCATCCCTACTCTCCTCCCTTCTCCTCTTACTTATTTCCCTTACCTTAAGTTCCTGTACCATTAAGTTAAGTATTGTATGATTTCTAAGTGTACCTACTCTGGTAGTAACGATTGGTGATACCTGGTGTCATGTTCACAGAAAATGGTACCATCCGTTTTCTATGTGCGGCGGCTGAGACGCCAGAGAGAGAGATTGGAGGTAAACAATAGAGCATACAGGACGCCCGCCAAGCTTGGTAGCTACTAGCCATGTAATCATATTAAGTATTAAAGTCAGTAACCAAGTCATGACTTTACATCAACCCTACAACCAAGACTTCCTCAGTAACACACAAACACCACATTGGCGACGAGGATGAACTGTGAACGCAGGTATTTGTTCAGTTTCAAACATAAGGGAGAAGCATGCTGCCTGGAGGAGGAAGAGAAGCTGTGAGCGCCATACCCGATGCTGTATGCTAACCGATGCTGTGTGCTAACCAATGCTGTGTGCTAAACGATGCTGTGTGCTAACCAATGCTGTGTGCTACCCAAGCTGTGTGCTACCCAAGCTGTGCTGAAGAAACTGTGTACTGAGGAATCTGCCGACGTTGTGTACGAAACGACGCATTGATGTGTACAAAACCTGATGTTTTGGTTACGAAACGACGCTTCGTGCTACAAAATTCATCACACTGAACTGACTGCTGTAACAACTGCTGTACCAACTGCTGCACCAACTGCTGTACCAACTGCTGCTGTACCAACTGCTGTACCAACTGCTGTACCAACTGCCGTGCCAACTGCTGTGCTGCTGCTGTGAGTAGGAACAACACATGTACACAAGGGCTAGGTAAGAAGTCAGTTGCTGCTATATTGTGCACTGTTGTGAACTTTTGCATTAAAATGCTTGTGTGCTTTGCAAAATTAAAGTAATTACAGTGAATTCTTGACTAACATATTCAGTGCAGTAAGTGTTTAATATTCTGAGGAACATTTAAGTGATAAGTTACATTTATTCAGTAAAAATGGCAAATATACCTCAGTTTCCTGCATTTGATCCTGACTGTGACCAGACAAACCTGTCACAGAGGTGGGTCAAATGGCTTAAAAAGTTTGAAAATTTGTTGATAGTTTCTGACATCAAAAGTGCTGAAAGAAAGCGTGCCTTTCTACTTCATTATGCAGGTGATAGAGTTTGTGACATCTTTGACACACTGAAAGACACTGGTGGTGCCAAAGATTATGACACTGCCAAAGCCAAACTAACAGAGCATTTCAAACCAAGGCAAAATACTGCTATGAAAATTATGCATTTCAGGAGAGCAAAACAACTCTCTAATGAAACTGTGGATCAATACCACACACGTCTGCAGGGTTTAGCAGCCCATTGTGAGTTTGCTGATGTTGACAAAGAAATCAAACAGCAAATAATTGAATCATGCACATCTACACGTCTTCGTCGAAGAGCTCTAGAACTTGTTGATGATGACAGTTCTCTTACCAAGATACTGGATATTGCTCGTCGAATGGAAGATGCTGCACGTGATGCTCGTGTCATGGAGTGCAGTGCTAATAACGGTTCTGCCACTGTTACTAACAGTGATGAGGTACATAAGGTTCAGGGAGGACACCGTGATCAAAGAAGATATCATGGCAAACCTAACAGTAAATTTAGCCGAGAACCACGTCACAACTGGGGTCAAGGAACAAGGCTCAAGCAGTCACAACGACCCACATCAGAGGGTGTCAACAATAAATGTTACAATTGTGGAGGAGACTACCCACACCAAGATAATGTTTGTCCTGCTCAAGGTAAGAAGTGCTATGAGTGTGGAAAACTAGGTCATTTTGGTGCTATGTGTCGTTCTGCACTAAAGAAACCACAGTCAATGAATAAAAGCACTGTACGAGGATCAGGTCATAGGGGTCGAGGTGGTAAACACAATATTGCACCTCAAATCAAGAATGTTAACAATGTACAAGACAACATTTCATTACAACCAGTCTCAGATGACAGTGAATGTGATTATACTTATGGAGTACAAGCAATCACAGAATGGAATGATCTTCCAAACAACCCAGAGACATGTGTATACATTGCTGGTATTTGTCTCAAGGTTCTCATTGACACTGGATCAAACATTGATACCATTGCTGAGTGCCACTATGAAAAATTTAGAAAACAGTTCCCAAAGCTAGAAAAATACAATGGTAAAGCCACTGCCTATGCTTCAAAGGTAGCCTTGCCAGTGATTGGAACTTTCACTGCAGAGATTAAGTCAAAGAATGCAATGCTCATTACTACATTCCATGTTGTTAGGAATGCAAAGGAGTCTTTACTCAGTTACAAGACTTCAACCAAATTGGGGCTACTTCAGCTTTCTAATGCTGTAGCAGTGGAATCTGCAAACAATGTTGATGGTATTGTTGCTGAATTCTCTGATCGATTTAAATCCATAGGTTGTTATACTGATAGCAAAGTTCATCTGCATATCAACCCAGATGTAATTCCAGTTGCCCAACCACATCGCCGACAACCATTCCATACTCGCAAGAAAGTCGATGCCGAACTGGATAGGCTGATAGAACTAGATATCATTGAACCAGTAACAGGCCCAACACCATGGGTAAGCCCAATTGTCACTCCACCAAAGCCGAAGAATCCAGATGAGATACGCATTTGTGTGGACATGCGTGTTCCCAACAAGGCAATAATGCGTGAACGCCATCCTACACCCACTGTAGATGATATGATCTACCGCTTGAATGGTGCAACTGTATTCAGCAAGTTAGATTTAAACAAGGGCTATCATCAGCTTGAACTTGATGATGAGAGTCGCTTCATCACAACGTTTACGACACATCGAGGTCTGTATAGGTACAAGCGCCTGAGTTTTGGTATTAACAGTGCTGCCGAGGTATTCCAGCACATCATCAGCCAGGTATTGCAAGATATACCTAATGCTGACAACATGTCTGATGACATCATTGTTTATGGCCGTACCCAAGCTGAACACGACAAAGCTCTTCGTGCAACATTGCAACGCTTACGAGAAAAGAATTTGACGCTAAGCCGAGCAAAGTGTGAGTTCAATCAACATAAAATTGAATTCTTTGGACATGTACTTAGTGACAAAGGTCTGTCTCCAGATCCTAAGAAAGTTGCAGATATCAAGAATGCTGCACCTCCTTCAACGTCCACTGAAGTACATAGTTTTCTGGGAATGGCAAACTACTGTTCTCGCTTCATTCCAGATTTTGCTACCATTACAAAGCCTCTACGTGAGCTCCTGAAGAAAAATGCATCATGGTACTGGAGCGATATCGAGCAAAATGCATTTGATGCTGTGAAAGATGCACTAGTAGAGAATGCGACTGCTGCATACTTTGATCCATCAATGGACACTGAGTTAACGGTGGATGCTAGTCCTGTTGGATTAGGTGCTGTTTTAGCCCAACACAAACCTGGTCAACCAGATTCCAGAGTAGTAATTGCCTACGCCAGCCGTTCTCTCACAGATGTTGAGCAACGATACAGTCAGACAGAGAAGGAAGCTCTTGCTCTTGTATGGGGCTGTGAACACTTCAATGTGTATCTGCTTGGTGCACCCTTCACCACGATAGTCACTGACCACAAACCGTTGGAGACCATCTTCAATAATCCAAAGTCCAAACCACCAGCTCGCATTGAGAGATGGGCTCTTCGTCTGCAACCATACAACTTTACGGTGAAATACAAGCCGGGTGCAGGCAATCCCGCTGATTACATCAGTCGACATCCTGCCAACAGTTTCACCATCACCAAGCATCAGCAAGTTGCCGAGGAATATGTACACTCTGTAACCTGTGATGCAGTCCCTAAGGCTCTTACTCTTGATGAAATCCGTACTGCAACCCTAGAGGACCCAACTCTGCAAGCAACAGTGGATGCATTGACTAAGAAAAAGTTTCCACGCATCCCACCCTCAGGAGTTGACCAAGATGCATTCAAAGCACTTGAACGCATCCAGACAGAATTAAGTGTTACGCAACAACGCGACACTGTGCTGCGAGGTACTCGTATCGTCATTCCAGCTGTTCTCCAGCAACGTGCTCTGAAGCTTGCACATCAAGGACACCAAGGTCTTGTTAGGACGAAACAGCTGCTACGAGAAAAGGTGTGGTTTCCTGGCATTGATCGTCAAGCAAAGGATATGCATGATGCCTGTGTCCCTTGCCAAGCTGCAGTGGATACTTCAAGACCAACACCTCTACAACCTTCACCACTACCTGCTGCACCATGGACGGAAGTATCAATGGACTTCTGCGGACCACTACCAACTGGAGAGTACTTGATGGTAGTCATTGATGATCACTCACGTTATCCAGAAGTAGAAATCATCAATTCCACATCTGCAAAGGCCGTCATCCCGAAACTTGACAAGATCTTTTCAAACTTTGGCATTCCTGAAGTTGTCAAGACGGACAATGGACCGCCATTCAATGGACAAGACTTCGTCAACTTTTCTGAGCATATTGGATTCAAACACCGCCGTGTGATGCCACTACATCCTCAAGCAAATGGAGAAGTTGAGAGATTCATGCAACCTCTCATGAAAGCGGTACGCTGTGCTCATGCCGAAGGACGATCCTGGAAACAAGCTATGTATGCTTTTCTCAGGAACTACCGTGCAACACCGCATGGAACACTGGGCAAGTCGCCTGGCGAACTTTTATTTGGACGTCCTATGAGAATCGCACTACCCGTCATGCCAGCCGAGGTAACGGATAAACGTCTCGCTCAGAAGGATGCACTAGCCAAGGGCAAAATGAAAATTGCTCATGATCAACGTGCAAAGGAACAGTTCATAAAGGTTGGTGACACTGTTCTCGTTAAAAAGAAAAAAGAGGGAAAGTTAGATATGCCGTATGATACAAAACCATATAAAGTGATTAGTGTAAAAGGAACTATGGTAACAGCTAGTAATAGAGATCATAGTATAACACGTAATATGGCTTATTTCAAAGTGATTCCAACTAGTGTAGAAAATGATGAAGTGCAAAGTCGTGCAAAAGAAAAAGAAAAAAATAGTTATAACCCGACAAACAATTCATCAAGGGATGTTATTGCATTTAAGGACTCTCATCCTAAACGTCATGTTAAACGCCCTACACGATTTGATGATTAATTGTGTTCCTATGTAATGAAAAGTATTTACTTATTGTGCTAAACTAAATTTAATATTGTTTGAATAATGCAGATATCTCATTCAATATTTTGTAACTTTGTATTACAGTTTCTTTCATGTTTGTTTAACATTGCATATGTATTTTTAACATTGAAATCCTTTGTGGAAAAGATTAAGTTGTTTAAATTCTTTGTGTGCTTAATTAATGTTAAATGTATGCAGTATCTCTTGATATGTTAATAACTTACTTTGTGTCAATAACTTTGCTTTGTGCTACAAGCATGGTAGACATCCTGTATTCATTCTTTTTAAAGAAAAGGAGGGATGTCATGTTCACAGAAAATGGTACCATCCGTTTTCTATGTGCGGCGGCTGAGACGCCAGAGAGAGAGATTGGAGGTAAACAATAGAGCATACAGGACGCCCGCCAAGCTCAACCCGTTCTCGCAAATTTAATAAGTCAATATTGACTTATTAAATATGTGCATAGGTGACATACTTAACATAATAGATACCCTTAAAAAGATTCATAGAAAACACCGACCTTACCTAACCTTGTTAGTATCTTAAGATAAGCATCTTATTGCTTCGTAATTACAATTATTACTTAACCTATACCTATTATAGGTTAGGTAATAATTGTAATTACGAAGCAATAAGATGCTTATCTTAAGATACTAACAAGGTTAGGTAAGGTCGGTGTTTTCTATGAATCTTTTTAGGGGTATCTATTATGTTTAGTATATCACCTATGCACGTAGTTAATAAGTCAATATTGACTTTACGAATTTGCGAGAACGGGTTGCCAAGCTTGGTAGCTACTAGCCATGTAATCATATTAAGTATTAAAGTCAGTAACCAAGTCATGACTTTACATCAACCCTACAAGCAAGACTTCCTCAGTAACACACAAACACCACACCTGGTAGCTTGTGTTCAGTGTAAAACCTTATATCCTGCTTATGTGCACCAAGGCTTTTAACGTAAGATAGTGTGGTAAAGTTATTATTTTTATTGTTATAGGTGTGAGTGTATATGGGGGGGTGTTAAGGGGTTAATAAATAAGTACATGAATTACAGAGTATCCCTTCTTCCTATGTGGGAGTGCATTGATCAACCCTTAGACTAACATATATGGTCTAGTAGCAAGTTATTACTACTGTGGATAGTTTATTTTGGGGGCCGGGCCTTTTAGCTCTCCCATATTTGATACTCTTGTCTTCTAACTACCCTTACCCCTTAATAGTACCAGTCCCCCATAGAAGCCAACACACCATTATTTATAACAACTACGAATGCAAAGTTAAAACAGCACGAAGCTTAGGCTGGGAGGAAAGGTGGAACGCGTCAAGAGTTTGCAAGACAACTTGCGCGAGGCCATGCTAAGCTTATTCTCTGTAGTATTCCAAATTTATCTTATGTACTGCCGAAACGAGTGAAGAATGGGTGGTCAAATATAATGCCCAATATTTAGAATATATAATGAGGGAAATACGAGAGTAATAGGACGAAATAACCAGAGGACAAAATATGGGGGGGGGGGGGGACCCAACCCGAATGCACTGCAACTAGCGCACCCTAGCTGAAATTAACTTAATGGCGCAAAGGCAATAAGCAATAGTTTAATACGAATCCTAATTAAAAGTCCCTTAATATAACAAATTAAACGTGAAGCTTAAGCGAAGCGTAAATTGCGGGAATAAATTGCCGTGTTAAATACGAATCATAATACAATACAATACAATACAATTTTATTTAGGTAAGGTACATACATACAATAAATATTTACAAGGATTGTTTAACTTATAGGTATAGCTAGTACATACAATGCCTAAAGCCACTATTACGCAAAGCGTTTCGGGCATGATAAACTTAAATGACAAGCTTAATACTAATTGAGCATAATGAGTAGAATGAAAACAAGAAATGAAAACATAGATGAAAAAGCAGCACAAATACAATTATGTCGACAAACAGCGCTCTTTAAAGAAAAAAACAGACATTGGTTGACAATAGAAGGGTAAGGTAGGTTACAGGGAATTTATTAGGTATAGCTTCGCTTTTAACTTAAACTGGTTGAGAGAGGTACAGTCTTTAACATGGTTGGGAAGGTCATTCCTTCGTTTTGTTCTTTCTCTCTTGGTTGTTTCAGGACCGTCATCTTATGTCAAAAACTATTGCCTTGTATCGTGCGGTGCTGGTGGAGCTGTTTCAGATTCAGATTCAGATGTTTATTCAGGTAAGGTATATACATACAAGTGATGTTACATTAATGGATTGATATATAGATAGAGCTAGTACATACAATGCCTAAAGCCACTATTACGCAATGCGTTTCGGGCAAGAAAAACATTAATATCTAGAACTTAATACTAATTGAGCATAAAGAATAAAAAGTGTTGAGAACAAATACAAATAAAGATAAAAAAAGGGGGAACATGACTGAAAAAGCAGCACAAATACAATAGGTTGACAAACAGTGTTGATTAAAAAAAAAAAAAAAAAAAAAAATAACAGACATGGGTTGACAATAGAGGAGTGAGGTAGATTACAGGGAATTTATTAGGTAGTGTTTAGTTTTTATCTTAAACTGGTTGAGAGAGGTACAGTCTTTAACATGGTTGGGAAGGTCATTCCACATTCTGGGCCCCTTGATTTGCAGAGCATTTCTAGTTTGATTAAGACGTACTCTAGGAATATCAAAACTGTATTTATTTCTGGTGTGGTGCTCATGGGTTCTGTTACAACCTTCTATGAAGCTTTTAAGATCAGGATTGGCATTATAGTTTAGCGTTTTATATATGTATAATACACATGAGAGAATGTGCAGTGACTTAATATCTAACATATTCAGAGATTTGAGTAGGGGTACCGAGTGATGTCTGGGGCCAGAGTTGGATATTGTTCTAATAGCAGCTTTGTGTTGGGTAATTAGAGGACGTAAGTGATTTTGGGTAGTAGAACCCCAAGCACAAATACCATAGTTGAGATAAGGATAGATAAGGGAGTAATAGAGAGTCACCAGGGCAGGGCGTGGTACATAATATCTGATCTTAGAAAGAATGCCCACAGTTTTTGAAACTTTTTTTGATATATTTAGAATGTGTCCCTGGAAATTCAGCTTGTGGTCAATGAGAATGCCAAGGAATTTGCCATCTAATTTGTTACAAATTTGGGTATCGTTTATTTTGAGATTTATATGACTAGAGGATTTATTGCCAAACAGAATATAGAAAGTTTTGTCAATGTTAAGGGTGAGTTTGTTGGCAGTTAGCCAAAGATGGACTTTATTTAGCTCAGTATTTACTGTGGCATTTAGAGCAAGAGGGTCAGGACTGGAGTAAATGAAGGTTGTGTCGTCAGCAAATAGAATTGGTTTGAGGTGTTGGGAGGCATTTGGAAGGTCATTAATGTAGATGAGAAAGAGGAGAGGGCCAAGTATGCTGCCCTGAGGAACACCAATGTTGATGGGTAGGGTGGGAGAAATTGTATTATTCACAGAAACATATTGGAGCCTGTCAGTAAGGTAGGACTCGAGGTATTGTAGGGAGTGTCCTCTGACTCCATAATGATGTAATTTAAGAAGAAGGTTATGGTGGTTGACAGTATCAAAAGCTTTACGCAGGTCCACAAATAACCCAACAGGGAACTCCTTTTTATCAAGAGCTGTATGAATCGAGTTAAGCATACTAATAAGTGCATCGTTAGTGCTTTTTTTGGGTCTGAAGCCATATTGGCAAGGGCTAAGTATATTGAGTTTGGCTAGATATTAGTAAAGCTGCTTATATATAAGTTTTTCAAAATTTTTTGACAAGTTTGGCAGGATTGATATAGGTCTGTAGTTGTTAACATCTGTGAGATCACCACATTTGTGGACAGGCGTTACTCTCGCTTTTTTTTAGAATATCTGGGAAGGTTTGGAGTTCAAGTGACTTGGTGAAGAGCAAAGCAATAGCAGGGGCTAAAGATCTGGAGGCTTTTTTGTAAATTAAAGTTGGTATCTCCTCAAGGGCACCAGACTTGGTTGTAAGGGAAAGGATTATCTCATTGACGTCAGTGGAGTTAATAGGCTTTAGGTACAGAGACTGTGGATAGTTACCTGTAAGATAGTCCTTAATGTCAGTACTGGAAGATGGAATATCATTTGCAAGGGATGAACCAATGGAAGAGAAGAACCTATTGAACTCAATAGCAGAATCAGAGGCTGAAAGCTGACCATCGTTATTAGACAGGAGAGTCGGTTTGTTATTTAAAGATTTCTTTGATCCCAATATTTGTGAAATTGTGCTCCAAGTTTGTTTAATGTTGCTCTTTATTTGAGTAAATTTATCTTCGTAGTATTTAGTTTTGGCTCGTCTAATTATCTTAGATAGCAATAATGAGTAATTTTTTGAGAATTCTTTGGAGACAATTCCTAACCTATACTTCTTCTCAAGGTCGTGTTTTTTGTTAATGGATTTCAGTATTCCCTTTGTAAGCCAAGGATTGTTAAGCCTTTTGCTTGTGACTTGTTTTGTAAGCCTAGGACAGTGGGTGTTATAAAGGCTAAGAGTTGTTTGTAGAAAAGATTGCACTGCTAGGTTGATGTCCCCTATGCTACCTAACTCAGACTCCCAGTTGACATTATCAGCAGCAGTTATAAAATTGTTTATAGCAGTTTCATTGTGCAGCCTAAAGCTTAACTCCCTTGTTTCTAGAGGTGGTGTGCTAATGTTAGTTAAGAGAAATGTGGGGTAGTGGTCTGTAGTGCTATCGGTGATTATACCTGAAGTAAGCGGAGAGGTTATGTTGGTCCAGATGTGATCTAGAGTCGTGGCAGTGCTATCAGTGATTCTAGTAGGTCTAGTGATTAAGGGTATGAGGAAGCAGGAATTCATACAGTTGAGGAAGCTAACAGCAGTAGGGTGTTCTGGCTCGCAGAGGTCAATATTAAAGTCCCCTGCGATAATTAGATGGTTTTTGTTCAGTCTGTTATCAAGTATTAGATTTCTAAGGTTTGAGTTGAATTCAGACACATCAGTGTTGGGAATTCTATAGACTGCACCCACAGACAGGACAGGCTCGGCACCCTTGACTCTGAAGCTGGCGAAGATATACTCCCCATAGCAGTCTCTAGTTCTAATTTCTTTTAAGCATGTTAGTTCTTGGTGGTAGTAAAGAGCAGTGCCACCACCTCTCTGAAGTTGGCGACAGTTGTGAATTGCTGAGTAGTTAGGCATGTTAAAGAGTTGAGTAGTATCCTCTTTCAACCATGTTTCAGTAAGTATAATAAAAGAGAATTTGTTGCCAATAGTTTCAATCATGGCACTAACATCATCGAAGTGTTTACCTAGGGATCTAACGTTCAAATTGATTACAGAGATATTGTGATTATGAGTTAATACATTGTTTACATCATGTGCTGCAAAATCTCTGCAATTTAGATCATTAAAGTGATTATTGTCATAGATAGTGGATAAGAGGTTAAGTTCTGGGTCTATACTTGTCTGCATAAAAAAAGCTGATTGTAGAATCAGAAATAAGTAGAAATAAGCTATAAAATAGGGAAAAATATATACACAATACTGTACAAAACAAACACAAAAGGGGCTTACAGGGGTACAATGGAGTAAGGGAGTATGGCTAGGCTAGGCAACCTAGGCAATTAATGAGATTAAAGAAAAAACATGTAAACATGGACTATACAAAACACAAGATATAGAAATACAAAACAAAAAATATAAGCAAGACTAAGCAATACAAAAGAAAAAAAAAACAAATTGAGCAAAACTGAAAAAAAAAGAAAAAATGAGGTAGATTGCTTTACGAGTACTCTCAGGTACACTGTAAGTAACAATTTGCAATTTGAGATGCAGGCAAAGCCAGGGGTACAATGGAGTAAGGGAGCATGGCGAGGCTAGGCAACCTAGGTAATAAATGAAATCAAAGAAAAGTTGAATAATAACATAGGCAAATTTAAGCTAATGATTAATAACTATAGATAGTTCAGTAATGACTGTATAATTAAAAAGACCTGAAGAACTACTTCATACACTCAATTAAATAATTTCGGTGAATGACTAGGTAAGAGTAAGTTAAAAATTAAGTCAGAAAATAAACCAAGGAGACTTAGGACACCTAGCCCCACTAGTTGACAGGGGGTTAATTAAGTTAATTCACTGGGAGTGATAATAAGGTGAGACAAACCACATTGGGAGAGGAAAGTGTTGAGGTTTTCTTCTTTAGTAATTGTAAACATTTTGCCCTCTGCGGTTTTTCTCACCTTTATCAGTCCATCTCTAACGAAGCACTGATGAATCGCATCTGGGTTTTGTTGACGGATTTGACGCAGGCGGTAGAGGATTTGCTGTCTGTTCCTGGTCAAGCACTCGTTGATGTATAATCCCTTCCGTTGGGATGTAGCTGTCCGGACTAGATTGGATTTCGTGAACTGGGAAGACAGCTTCAGGCGAATTTTCCGTTGATTTAGACCTGATGGATTCTTTTTGCCTACTCTGTAGGCAGCAATAACGTCAGTTTTGTTTAGACTGAGCTGCAATTTGTTTTTTAAGAGATCCTGAGCTATTTCGACACAATTTTCACCTTCATGTTCCACAGGTATATCTTGGGACGACACGATAACAGAGTCTAGCAGCTTTTGCTGGTCTTGTTCCTCCTGGGAGACGGAACGTTGGGCTGAAAATGTACTGATACATGCAGTCATTTTGCTGAGAGCTTCCTCCTGTTTTTTTAAGGCTTCATCAGTTTTCCGAAGGTTGTTTTCCTCACGGAGATCATTCAAATCATGCTGTAGTTGGTCTTGGCTAGCCTTATAGTTTCTAATATCCTCGCGGAGGAGGGTTATTTCTTGTTGTTGTTGTTGGAGATTAGCGCGGTTCGCTAGATTCTCGTTGAGAAGACTCAAGATGATAGTATTTTGTGACTCGAGGACTAGGCACAACTTTTTGAACCACTGATTCTCGGTCCAGTTAGTGAATTCCGGTGAGGGACCGGAAGCTCGCTTGAGTTGCTTATACTGGGATGCTAGCATGTTCATAGGAGAGGGTTGAGAGGACTCTGCTCCCTTGCTCAATGGGGTGGAGGGGAGGGCAGCCCCGCCACCCCGGACCCCAGAGCTTCCAGACGGAGAAACACGGATATTGTTAGAGTTGGCCGGGATGGATGTCTTGTTAAGGTGTTTGATGCCCTTATTTCCCTGCACAGTCACATTTTTAGGAGACATGATTGGTTAGAATGGACTGGGGGGTATATGTTGAGAAGAAACTTGCGTCAGGCAGCGCGGTGGCGGCAGCATGCACTGGTACTCACACCGTAGAGGATTGTTTTGAAACTTATTTGAGATGGAATGAGTTGATTTTGGTCGGTTACTTTGGTTTTGCTATAACATGCTTGGACTCCATGTACTTAGCTGCCTGTGGGTGGCGGTCTACATCATCTGGATAATTGCAAGTCCAATAATAAAATTTATAGGCATGAGGCGTAAGCAATGCTAAAATTGCAGAATAGTAATACAACTCATAACTCAAAGTCTAGCCATCATAAATTATATTTTATAAATGTTCAAAAATAATATAAATTATAAATCACCAAAACGGCGGACCGCACAACGACAGGGCGTCAAAGCTTAAGTTAGAGATAACTGAGACGGCGAGTAGCAACTCGCTCAGCCTAGCTGGCCTTACTTAATAACTTAAATAAAGACGAGGGAACAAGCATAAATTTCCACCAGGAAAGTAAAACCTGCAGCTGGCGTTGGGAGGGCATCAATTGAAGAATTAAATTGTGATAGGCTAAATGTAAACATTTAGGCCATAAATTATAAGTAACATAACGTAACCAGGAGAAACAACATAATTATGCCGCAAGGCTACCCGTAATATGCAGTAATAATTTACAGAGGAAACTAAACATAAATGCAGGGCCAGAAACTTAAAAGGAGGAGACAATTAAGGGCCCGTAACACCGCGACTAGCACATCCTAACTGACTTTACTTAATAACTTAAGGCAAAGCAAAAGTTAAATAAACATACTGTAAACACAGCAAAAGTAAACAAACATGCAACAAGACAAAGCATCCAGAGCGGAAATAAAGTGAGTAGGCTAGTGGAAAATGCGAAGCCAGGGGAAACTGAAGCAAGAGGCATGAGGCCTGTGACACGGCAACTAGCACAACCTAGCTGGCTTAGTTAATAACTCAAATACAATAAGCACGGGTTTTATAAGTTAAAGAATCATGCAGCGTGGGTAGTACCTGGGCCTTAACCCACATTAACGTAGCGTGTATAACACAAGCACCAATAATCAAAAATGGGCAAAATAATGGATTAACTTAACGACCGTTGCCGAATGTCGAACTGCAAAATCCTGCCATCAGCGGCTGGAGCATCGCAGCTGGGCACCTGCAGCTGGACATCGACAGCTGGAGCATCAACATCTGATGAAGATAGAAAAATAGCGGCAACTGGCCACCAGGGAAAACCTTAGTGGTAAGTAGAAGGCCAGCTGCAAGACAATTTAGGGTAAAGACTGGAATATAACTGTCATAGAGAATAACGGGAACAATTCATGAAGCTGGGAAAACAAGAATTACAATAAGACTGAAAAGAGTGATAAATTGATGGGCACAACGTCGGGTGGAACGCTTCAGCTGGAGCTTCATGACTGAAGCATCGGCTGCCGGGAAGCATAACATGGAACTGGGACGTTAACAACTGTAACATCGTCTGCTGAAACGAGCTACGGCTGGGGGGGCGCCCGGCCGAGCCGCCAGCTGGCCCATCCTCTGCAATAACAACATCGGCTGGGACAACGACAGCTGGGACGACGTCGTTGGAAAAAAGCCTAACAATGTAATAAATTATATTATTATGAATAATCGTAAATAAATGGTGTAAATAATAAAATTATAAACCAATTATAAATATAATTAATTATAAATAATTATAAATAATTGCAAAACAAAGTATGCTCAAAATAATGCTAGACTATAACTCGTTAGAGAAAACGGGATTAACACATGGAGCCGAAATAAATACAATCAAATACAATAACTGAAAAGGAGTGATAATAGGCACAACATCAGCTGGAACTTCGGGACCAGTAATCCTTCACTGGTCATTGGGGACCTTAATGCTCGGCACACAAGCCTTGGGACAGTAGGTAGTATTAATACTAATGGGGTCAAGTGGTTACAGTTTCTACAAGATCATCCAGATACCTGTCTCTTGGGAAACAATGAACCAACTCACATCAGGGGAGGACGGCTTGACTATGCCTGCATTTTAAACTCTCAGGGGATTATTGGGGAGGCTCGGGTTGTTCGGGAACTACTTAGTGACCACTTTGCCTTGAACGTTGAATTACCACTGGGGAAAAAACAAGTCCACTTTCAAAGGAAAAGGCTAAATATTAATAAAGATATGAAAAATTACTTTATTCAAAATATGGGAGATTGGTATCAACATTACACGCCGCTCTGCGTTGATAGTTTTTACGAGGACATGGTCGAGAACATAGAGAAATTAGTACAGAGGGAAAATAACGGGGGCAGGGGAAGCAAGACGCACGGACCTAAGAAATTTAAATATTCCAATGATCAGCAAGTCAAGGGATGGGAGAGAATGCTACGGAGTGCGCATAAAGCATGGTTAAAAAATGGAATGAGGGATGAAGAGAAAAATACAATGTTGGAAGTGGCTAGGGAATGCAGTCAGGTGAGGAAGGAGGCGCGGGACAGATACTGGCAAGACTTTGCTCAGTCCATTGGTAATACTAAGAACCTTAAAGACATATGGAGAGCAGTAAATAAAGTCAGGGGTTGTAAGACCAAATTCATTGCTCACTCAGATCCAGGGAAAGTTGCTAATGAGTTAGTAGATAAATGGGCAAGTGCTGCTGGTATGGAGTCCTTACCTGCAGACACGAGAGTCACCATTGAGTCATGGGAAAATATTAGAAATGGAGTAACTTTATGTGCCTTAAATACAAGATCTATAACATGCACTGAGATAACCCACGATGAGCTACTGGATGCTATAAAAAGTGGCAGTTCCACTGCTCCGGGAAAAGATGGAGTAACGTATGACATACTTAATTATTTAGCCGGTATGAAACCTAATCCCTTACTTGATTTGTTTAATATGAGTTATAGAGAGGGAAAGTTACCAAGAAAATGGAAAGAGGCTGTCATCATTCCTATCCCTAAGTCAAACGGTGGCTACAGACCTGTCTCCTTAATATCCTGCTTTTGTAAAATGATGGAAAGGATTTTGTTAAATAGGCTACTCTACCTTGTAGGTGATAACATGTCCAGTAATCTCTTTGGTTTTATCAAAGGCAAAAGTACTGCGGATTGTCTCTTAAAGTGCTTGTCTAATGTGGATGACAATTGTAGAGTTTTTGTTGATCTACAAGGAGCGTTTGATAAAGCCAATGGGGAAGTAATCTTATACGAATTAGCCAATCTGGGAATAACAGGGAGATTGCTACACTGGATAAGGGATTATCTACAAGGCAGAAAAGGTCAGGTGTATTACCAGGGATACATGTCTGAGGAACGGAGGTTTCAGTTAGGTACCCCACAAGGGGGAGTATTAAGTCCCACCTTATTCAATGTATTAATGAACAGATTAGCATCAGAGATGTATCCTCCAGGGGTCACGACGATCATATATGCTGATGACATTCTTATACAAGGCACTTCTGGGAACAAAATTCAAGATGCTCTTAACATACTTGGTACAACCTGTCACAAGTTAGGCTTAGTTATAAATGCAGATAAAACCAAATACGAGTATAGGAAACGAAGAAATATAACACTTACTCTAAATGGTGTGGAACTGAGCCGTGTACAGAAGTACAAGTATCTGGGCATGTATGTTGGATACACATGTGAGAGTAAAAATGCTGAAATAAATCATATCAGCACCTTATGTAAAGCCCGTCTGCATCCTCTAAAAGCACTGGCTTTTTCTGGTAAAGGTGTTGGGGTACCTATCTTGCGGATGTTATACATAAGCACTGTTCGATCCCTGATAGACTACGCAGCACCCGTATTGTCTTACACAGGCCAAGGCAGAATTAAAAAAATAGAGCTGATACAGAACGAGGCTATGAGGATTATTCTTGGATGTCAAAGAAATGCAATGATTGAAATAATGAGAATGGAATTAAATTTACAGAGTGTGTGTGATAGAGTCCGTGACATTAACACTAGAGTATCTATTCGTTTCATGCGGAGAAAAGGAGGGGATAAGCTGTTTGAGAGCGTTCAGACCTGCTTGAGTGACGTACACACTTCCAGGAAACTGAGGGAGACACGCTATACGAGAGGATTAGCTCATGACCTCAGGGAATACGACGTACTTGACTGCTGTAAACCCTCTCGACAATGTAATATGTCTGCTCCCTGGAAAGTTCAGAAAATAGACGTCGAAATTGTACCCCTCAAGGTGAAAAAGATTCATCATGAACCGGGACAATTACGGTGTTTGTATGGAAGCATGATATCTCGGTTACCAAGAGGCAACAGTTTACATGTATATTGCGACGGGTCGGTGGCGGAAGATGGCAGGGCAGGGTGTGGTGTCCTAATAAGGGATTATACGGAGTTTGGGACTGTGGACAGGATAATTGAACTCCGGCTTAGTAATTACATATCATCCACACAAGCTGAACTGCAGGCCATTCTGGCGTGTTTGGAGGAAGTACGTCATGACGACAAAAATGTTTTTGTATTTGTCGATAGCCGAGGAGCACTGGAGTCCTTAAACAGTCGAAACCCAGTCTTCATGTCTATAGTGGAGGACTGTAAGAGAAGAATAACTGAGATACAGCTGAAAGGTTATAGTGTGAAATTCATGTGGATTCCGTCTCATGTTGGAATAGTGCTCAACGAGGTGGCGGATGACTTGGCCAAACGTGCCACATCAAAACCACAAGTTGACATTGAATGTGAATTCACAATGAGACAAATAAGAAGCAAAATCAGAAATATTCAGGCACAGGCGGGAGTGGAGAGGAGAGAGATAATGTATGAGAGAAGTCAAACCATGCAACACTACATGTATGTGAGTCAAAACACCCATTTCACTTATGGTAAAAGGAGAAATGCTTGGAGTGACTCTGTGTACATGCGGCTCAGGCTTGGGTACAAATATTACTGGGAATATGGGATAGATGTTCATGGTAATGACACGAAGTGTAAACTATGTGGTATGTTAAGGTCTCACACCCTTGCCCATTATATTCTTGATTGTCCGTTGATTAATGTATATAGAAACACTGAGATAAGGACTGTTCCTGAACAAATAGCCTGGATGTGTCACAACGGAAAGGTTGATGATATTCTTGAGAGATATAAGAATTTTGCACCAAGATTGTAATATTTTGTTGAATTATCTGCAGGTGTCTTGCAAATTGTCTATACAGTATACCTAGGTCATAAAAGTATTTGTGTGTACGTCTGATACCATACTACTTGTGAGGGAGGAAATGTATATTTTTACCTCTCAGAATGTTTGGTAATGTGTTTATTTGTGATGTGTGTCTATGTATATATTAACACGTTGTACTGAATGGGGTGAGAATAGCTTGAGCTACCTCATCCCTTTGTGTGTATTTTACCTCAATAAACTTATTTCAATTTCAATTTCAATTTCAATTCAATTTCGGGACCAGCGGCCTGGGAGTCTGCAGTGACTCCCGGGCTACACCGGGCAGACAACACGTCTGGATAAATCAGCGGCTTGGGAGGCTGCTGTGACTTCCGGGATACACCGGGCAGATAACACGTCTGGATAAACCAGCGGCCTAGGAGGCCGCATATTTATATGACCAAATAAATATAAAACTGAATAACATCGCCGGCTTAACACGTCACAGGAAGTTCGTCGGTTGGGAAGCCGCAGTATCTTTCAGGCTACCAGGGCGGACGACACGTCTGGATAAGTACGACCTGGGAGGCCACAGTGACATCCGGGCTACATCGGTGGACAAACGTCTGGTATACTGCAACCAAGGAAACTACAGAAGAACCGGTGTTCTCGACGTGGTATGGCCGGATCGAGGCGGGTGACGGCGGCCTGCAGGCGTAAGGGAGCCGGGCGCCCTCCAGGGCGCGCCAGGGCCCCCAGGGCCAGCGCCTAGGGCAGAGGGCCACAGACAGCCCGGCCACGTGGGCACCACCACCTGGTGCGAAGCCACTGGCGGGTAAAACACCATAGTATAACCTAACTAGCACATCCTAGCTGACTTAACTTAAACTCAGTGACAAAAGCGACAGTTAAACAAACATAATTGCAGCACAATAAAGTTAAATAAAACGTGGAGCAAACGCAATGCATAAATTGCAGTAACAAATTGCTGAGGGCAATTGACTCATAAAAGCAAGTCCAAGAATAATCTAAAGCCAGAGGCTTGCACAATGCTAAATTTGAGGAATAAATTGAGTCTTAATACACGTCATGACTGAAAGACTAACAATATAACAAGTTATTTAAGTAAGCGTATAGTTAAAGACGAGGAACGTAAATCACCGAAACGGGAGCGGGCTCCCGTTCACTAAATTGTCATGAAAATACGAATACTTAATTACGAAAATAGAAAATTTTTAGGCATGAGGCTTAAGCAAAGCTATAAATTTCTTAAAACTGCAGCGCAATGAACTAATCAAGCTGAAAGTCTAAATATAAAGGATTATGTGTTTAAAAATGATCGAATTAAATAATAAATAACCGCGATAATTAGAAGTCGGGGGTACCGTGCTACAGCATTCGTACGAAACGTGGTAGAATTGACGTGCCGAGCTACACCGGCCAGACGAAAATGTCTGGGTACAAACGTGCCGGGCTACTCCGGCCAGACGAAAACGTCTGGGTACGAACGTGCCGGGCTACACCGGCCAGACGAGCCGTCTGGAAACAAACATATCTGCAGGTATGTTACCCTACATACCATACAAACAAAACTGCATACCTGATGAACGCAAAACACGCCAGGCGCGCCTGAGCGCGTCCTGGCTCACAAAGACACCTCCAAACACGGGACCATAGAACAGAACGGACCATAGAATGGGGGACACAGTTGTTTTCAGTTGTACACCAGACGTCACGTCCTTCACTCACCAGACCACTCCACAAGTGATCATTTGAAATTTCATCATGGAATTCCAATTGACTCATAATCGATCCAGCAATGCTGCTCAGAGTATGAAAAGACCATCGATAATGGACACCAGTTCCGAAAGTGACGGCGAGTGGCATCACGTGACTAAGGCTAACAGGACAAGCCACTCCATGACGACCCATCGCCCATTAATCTCTCCAGCTTCTCCAGCTCTCCCAGCGCCTCAGACTAGATCTACGTTTCCGGTCTTCAAAGTGCAGCACACGGAAGGTAAGTCTTCCTACGCTACTGTAGTGGACCTGGAAAAAGAGTACCCCCAGCTCCAGGTCAGGGCAAAACCTAATCTCAAAGGAGAATACATTCTGAGGCCAAAAGACGAGTCGGCCGCTACGATTCTAAAAAATTACGCAAAATGTGAGGAACTAAAACCAGAGGATAAAATAAGTAAAGTCATTGTCCTCCATTATCCCTTGCATATGGCCCTTGGCCATCTCGAAAAGCTGAACTATGTGGTGTCAGCAGAGAGATGCCAAGTACGAACAAAACAAGAAACTCGACAAGTCCTTCTCACAGTAAGAGGACGGATCCCGGAAAAACTTGACCTTGGAATCTGGGGGGTGTTCCAACACAGGCCTTACACCCCAGAACCCCTAAGATGCTTTAGATGTCAGAGATTTGGGCATCACAAAGATGGCTGCCAACGCCCAGTGAGGTGCGGAGTCTGCAGCCAGTCCCATGATACAAAAACATGTATTGATAAATTCAAGGCAAACCACCCTGTTCAGGCAAAATGCCCAAATTGTTCCAAGGCACATCATGCCTGGAACTTGAAATGCCCTGAAAGGCTCAAAAGGCTTCAAACGAACCCCACCACGCCAACAGCGGAGCCGAAACCCCCACCAAAACGAATACCAGCTCCCATGCCCACTAAAACCGCGTGGGGTCTACCCATTCAGGAAGAGGGGGCACACGGCCCTTCACCATCGGCCATGGTGAAGGGTGAGAAGACAGTACAGGACAAAAAGAAAGATGGAGGACACAAGACTCATGTTCAAAGCAGTCGGCCTCCCATTTCATCCAGCAAGCACACTGGGGCCAATAGGAGTAGCAATTCCAGTGCCAAAGTTACCACCGAGAAGGGTCTAAAAGCCACTAGGCCCTCAACCTGCACAACATTAAATAGTGCTCCCACTGAACTGAACGCTCTCTGGCCAATGCTCAAAACTTTGGTCACTGAGTTAATCGAAAGTCTGCTGTCTTCACATGGAATCAAGCAAACCACAGAGACTCGGAAGACAATTGAGCACAAGCTCAAAAAATTCGAAGATGTAATATCCATACCGTCAAGACAGCAGGGCAAGAGGCACCCCCATAAAAAGCAGATAGAGTTCAGGTCGTCGGAAAGCGACATTGATGAGGCAATTTCAGGACCACTAAGAACCTATACCCCAATTGCAACTTCCATGGCGTGTTCATCAGACTCCATGGATACCACGGAATTATCAGCACATTCCAAGAACCTAGAATTCTAAAGATCCTGCAATGGAATGCGCAAGGACTGCGCACTAAATTGCAACACTTGAAATGCATAGCAGCAACCAAAGGCATAGACATCCTGATACTACAGGAGAGCTTGCTTCGAGCCGGATTAGAACCTAAAATCTCAGGCTATCGAGGCTTCTTCCTTCCATGGATCAATGGGCAATCCAGGGGATGTGCAATCTATGTAAAAAGTGACCTGATCTCCAAATCCATAACCAGCCCACCCAACTGTGGAGCAGGGACAGAGGTAATGGGAGTCACCATTGAGCTAAGACACGACAAACTTGAAGTGTTCAATGTGTACAGGTCTCCACAAGCCGAAATGGATCTCTCTGTGTTATTTGGACACGCGACAACAACAAACACAATCATTTGTGGAGATTTTAATGCCCATCATCGATTGGCACTGGGCTCGAACGAAACAAATGAAGCCGGCATACACATTACACATCTACTGGACCAGCTTCCAGAAATACAAATCCTAAACAAGAATGAACCTACCCACATCCAAGGAGGCAGATTAGACCTAACCTTCGTTTCAGCCTCCCTAAGAGATGCAGCAACATGGTCAGTTGAGCCCACACTCACAAGCGACCACTATGGGGTCCAAATTGATCTTCAGTTAGACCTACCCACCCCACCTCCGCCTCCATCTGAATCCTGGAACTTTGCTTTAGCAAACTGGGACCGATTTCTAAACCTCATTTCAGAGTGGCAAAGAAACTATGATCTTCCCGAAGACATTAATCAGGCAGAACAAGAATTTGTCAAAGCGATTCAAAGTGCAGCCAACCACTCAATCCCACTGAAAAAACAGTCCACCGGACACCATAAAGATCATTGGTACTATTGCGAACGCGTCAAAGAACTCAACCATAGACTCAATAGAACAAGAAAGCTATACAAAAAGCAGCCAAGTGACCGCAACAGGATCTTACTTTGTGAGGTCAAGGAACATGTACATCGAGAGACCAGACAAATAAAAGAACAAAAGTGGCTAGAATGGTGTTCACACCTGAATGAACACACCTCTCTCGGGGAGATGTGGCAGCAAATTCACCGGGCCAAAGGGAATAAAACACCTAAAGCTCCACACCCCAAAGATCCTCAACAGGAAGCCGAAGTACTGGCAACCAGGTTTGCAGAGAGAGCAGCCAGCAATCAACTTCCACCAGATGTATTAGCAGTACAGACCGGACTAGAGGAAGAAAGGTGGCACAAAATCCTTACAGCATGTGAAGAAGTCTCTGACACTAATGCCCCCTTCACACTGGATGAGCTCAATCGGGCTAAGAAAAACTCCAAAGATACATCCCCTGGAGCCGACAAAATAACCTATAAAATGATTAGAAACCTCGGCCCAGAGGGAGACGCTGCATACCTAAGGTTAATTAATTTAGCCTGGACTTCTCAAACTAGACCTTCTGCTTGGAATAGAGCAGACATAGTGCCGATCCCAAAACCCAAAGATCCAGCTAATCCCAGGCCCATCTCTCTCCAAAGCTGTGCAGCCAAGACGGCTGACAGAATGGCACTCAACAGACTGGAGTGGAAAATGCCTAAACTGCACCATGATATGTATGCCTATAGAAGAGGGGTTGGCACAGTGGAATGTATTATAACTCTGTTAGCCCACTTGAATGACAGACCAGGAATGCTGATATTCCTGGACCTCGAAAAAGCCTTTGAACTGGCTAGCGCCCCAGCTATTCTCTGCTGCCTCATTGACAAAGAGGTCAAAGGCAACCTGCTCTCCTGGACCAAAAACTGTCTCATAAACAGAGAAGCAAGAGTAAAACTTCATGGCACAGTCTCTGAGTACAAAAGACATGAAAATGGTACACCGCAAGGAGGTATTCTTAGCCCTCTTCTCTTCAACTGTTTAATGGAAAGAATAATGAGGTTGAAACTCCCACATCACTGCAGGCTGCTAAACTACGCGGACGACTTTGTCATCATCATAAAAGGAAGGGATGCGGCGCGCCTTGCACCCAAATGCTTAGACTGCATCAGTAAAGAGGCAAAACAGATTGGGATCAAACTCAACCCCTCAAAGTCAAAGGCCATGCCCATAAAAATAGCGAAGCCCAACATCCAACTCACAGTACAGGGTCAACCAAT
This sequence comes from Procambarus clarkii, assembly GCF_040958095.1. Lineage (NCBI taxonomy): Eukaryota > Metazoa > Arthropoda > Malacostraca > Decapoda > Cambaridae > Procambarus > Procambarus clarkii. The sequence goes on from NC_091154.1 coordinate 20,691,425, forward strand.
AGAATGGGTCGACACCTATCAGTATCTAGGAATCATCCTGGACACACACATGAATTTTAATGCTGAGGTCACATACTTGAGAGAGCGAACTGCGGCCCGGACGGCAATCCTCAGGTCGCTAACCTCCCTTTCTGGAGGAGCCAATCTGCAAGTCCTTCGCACATACTATGTACAGGCAGTCAGATCAGTGATCGATTATGCCGCACCTGCACTCACAAATCTATCACACCAACAGTGGAAAAAGCTTGAAGTTGCCCAAAACAATGCTATGAGAGCTGCACTGGGAGCCCCCATGTGGACGAGGCTTGAAACTCTTAGACTGGAGACGGGTTTGCCCTCTCTACAAGAAAGAATATCACAAAGGACAGCTACAATTATCAGTAAGATAATTATTTCTTCTGATCCAATCCCAGTACGGCAGGCCTTGGTGGTTGGACTAGGCCAAAACAATGGAAACTCTTGGGTTGCAAGAGCAGGAAAAGTCATAAACAGACTACATTTAAAAAACATGATTCTTGATAGAGAGGGTGATCATCCACACCCAAATTACACTCCTTCCGCCCCGTGGGAAGAGCCTACTTTCAAAATAGTAATAGAAAGTCTCCCAATGAAAAAGGCTGCCTATGATCCGACAATCCTAAGGCGCATAATAGAAGAGCAAATGTATAGCATAGCAGTAGCAGGAGCCACCCACATCTTCACAGACGGATCGGTGGACACAGAAAATGAGAGTGCTGGCGCTGCTCTTTGCACGACCAGCGTTCAGGCATATTGGAGACTGGGAGGACTAGTATCATCAACCCAAACTGAGCTGTTCGCCATACAACAGGCATTCGCATATGTGATTGCACAAAACACTCAAAATGCAATCATACACACAGACTCAAAAGCTGCACTTCAAATACTAGGACAAAAACAGTGGAAAGATAATGTGGAAATAATTACCACCATTTTGTATCAAGGAGCAGTCGCTAAAGGCAAAGGCCTCAACATAACTTTAAACTGGATCCCATCCCATATTGGAATCCCATTAAATGAAAAAGCTGATGAAATTGCTAAATTGGCAACTCGTCATCCAGTGATACATAAAACAATTCAACCCAGCCTAGAGAACATAAAAAACATCATCACCAAAAAACTCTCACATCTCAACAAAGCCTACCTACACCAGAGAATAGCTGAAGGTTCGCCATCTGCAACATGGTATCTTCAGGCAACCAAATTAGAAAGGTTAAATATCCCAAAAGGAATCCACAGGGAAATAGCAGTTAGGCTATATAGACTACGTCTAGGTTACAGATGCAACTGGGAGATTGGTGAAACCCGACAGAGAGAGTGCATCTTCTGCCAAACTGTCACAGAAAAGCCGTTACTTCACTATCTTCTGGAATGTGAAGCAACCAATGACCTTAGAAGAGCTTTAAGAGTTCCTGAATCATGCAGTGGCCACCCTGAAGCCATCAACACAGCCACTCTCCTGGTCAACAAAGGTGTCCAGCAGCTGGACACCCTCATAAAGACTGTGAAGCAGTATCCTCCCCCACGATAACAGCTTGATGGTTAAATGCAACCTCAGAACACTGGGAAAAAAAAAAAAAATTAATTAATAATTACGGGAGACATCTCCCGTCACGCAGGGTGCAGTCGCACCTCCACAAATCTCCAGTATCAGCTCTTGATACTGGTAATGGCTCAAAAGGGCCACCACTTACGGGCTATTCATGCCCGTGCCACCTTTTGAGTGGCTTAATCTTTATCATCATCATCATCTTTATCATCATCATGGGGGACAGCCTGGGCCAAGAACAGCGGAGGACAGGGAGACACTCGGCTAAGCCCAACCTGACGTCGAGGCGGCCCCTAGGCAAAGAAGCCTCAGGGCCTGCCGACCGTGAGCACCGCCACCAGGCGTGAGACAGGCCCCCCACAAGCGTGCACGCCCGGGCACGGCGCGAAGGCAGACATACCCCCGCCCCAGGGAAGGCCACGCCGCTAATCCACGTAGCTTAGCACCCAAGAGGGACAGGGAGGAAGCAAACACAACCTAGGGCAAGCGCTCCTCTGAGCACCATGTCACGTGGGCGACGCCGACCGGGCATGGGCCCCAGTGGTCGGGCCCAAGGAGCATAGGACCACTGCAACCTGGCCTCGTGGCGCCGCCAGGCCACACGCAGGGAGCTCGCTGGGCACGCACATCTGGGCGCAGCACGCAGCATGGGCCTAGGGACATGCCTAGGTAGGGGACACAGCTGATTGGCGCCAGAATGCACGCCTGGTAGGACAGGAAGGAAACAAAGGGCACGCCCGGGGCAAGCTCTCCACGGGTTCCGCGCCACGTGGGCGACGCCGACCGGGCTTTGGGCCTCCAGGCCCGGCCCTAGGGGCGTAGGGCCACAGTAACCTGTCCACGTGGGGGCGCCTCCAAGGGCGACGCCGGGCCGCTCGCAGGGGGCCCGGCCAGGCACACACGTCCGAGTGGGGCACGAACCAGGGCCCCTAGGTGCACGCCTAGGGGACACAGCTGACCAGTGCCCTTAGAGCACGCCTGGGAGTAAACACTACCGGGCGCGGGCCGCTCGGGACACGGCGCGAACACACGCCGACTCGGGGCATTGCGGCAGCAGCAAGAATAACAGCCGCTGCAGCACCTGGCACGGACTGAAAAGCGCGCCTGCATACCTCAAGACAGGCTAAACGTGCAGAAGGTCCTAAGGAACTAAGGCGGCCCTCACGGACCTCGGGGGGAAGGTGTCAAGCACACGCCAAACACTGGAGTCCTGACTAAACTTGAACAGAAAATTTTGCACAATACCTTAGAGTAGGATGAGTAGGGCAGGGGGCCCCTGCCGTATCGGCAGACTGATGATTGTAGGACTGGACAGTTTCGAGGTCCGCGCACCCAGATTCGAGTGCTGCGAAGGTGTCGGGCGGAGTGAGAGAGAGCCCCTGTTGTTGTTGTTAAAGATTTAGCTATTCAGGACGGAGTGTCCATGCATGTAGCACGGGCTATGGTGAGCCCGTAATTGAGTTTGGTGATATACATGATAACCTTTTTCCTGTGATATTTAGGTCTAAGTTTAAAATGGAGGAGAGAACTTCTACTTTTTCCCTGCTTATTTTGTCGCTTCTGTTTTATTGCACTGGTTTTAATCTTTTTTTATTAATATTATCTTGGTGGCGGATGTAGATGCAGAATGCTCACTAATGAGTACCATTCCTCAACAGCTTTTCTAATCATTGTAGTCGCGGTGGAATGTGCATCTAATGCAGCTGCTGTCGTTGGATTAATGTTGAGTTTGATGCGCATGGGTTCAGTAGCTCACATTCTAGTAAGTAGTGCAATAGCGGCGCCTCTGCCTCAGTTTCACAGATGTGACACTCTTTAACTATTGGGTTCATTACCTCCCAGCAGCACTTGTACCCAAGTCTGAGTCTGTGTATGGCTACTGCAATGTCTCTGGATATCTTTTTGCCAGGCTTGAAAGAAGAGTAACCAGTGGCTTGTTCATACCATATCGCAGTGGATCTTCCTTCCGCTACTTTGGCTCTGTGGCGACTTTTGATAGTTGAGAATATTTTCTTCTTGATTTGCTCCTTTATCTGTGAGAAACTTGGAGGGATTTGAACCTGTACAACAGGTAGAGCAGTGGCAGTTTTTGCTAGTGAGTCTGCCTTTTCATTACCATCTATGCCAATGTGACTTGGTATCCAATTTAGGGTGATTGACAGCCCTCGATTATGGGCATCTTTTCCTATATGTTGAATTTCTGTGAGGAGATGTATATTATCTCTGTGCTGACTGGATAACAATGCCTGGAGCGAAGATTTAGAGTCTGTATGAATGATGACATCATGTAAATTATTCTCAATTGTATAGTTTATTGCCTCCTTCAGGGCATATAATTCTGTTTGCAATGTTGAGCACCCACTATTCATGCTCCAGTAAGCTTCATGGTTGGTAGTGTAAACTGCTGCCCCAGCAGAACCTTTTTCTTGATCAACTGATCCGTCTGTGAAGATGTGAGTCGTTGTGGGTCTAGAGATAGTTTCCATTTGTTGCTCTATTACTTCCTTGAGCCTCTGCGGGTCACATGCTGATTTTTTAACTGATAATCTTTCAATGATTATCTTTAGAGTCGATTCTTCCCATGGAGGAGGCTGTCGAAAGTGTTGATATGGTCTATCTTCCCTTTTGTTTTTAATGGTCCAATTCATGTCCATTTTCTCTAAAATCTTGACCACATTATCCATCCATGAGCTTGTTCTATACTGTAGGTTTTTCTGAAAGGATCTCTGTATGCTGTCTTTGATTGACAGTCTGGCAGTTGTTCCAGTAAGTTTTCCTATTATGGTGGCTATCCTTTGTTTCATCCTGTTTTCTAATGCTGGTAAATTTGTTTCCATTCTAAGGTTCTCTCTACGCGTCCATATAGGTGCTCCCAGCATTGTTCGCAGAGCATCATTTTGAGACACTTCCAGTTTCTCCCATTGGTTATCACTGAGGGATGTAAGAGCAGGAGCAGCATAGTCGATGAGTGACCTAACTGCTTGAACGTAGTACATTTTGAGTACTGGTAGAGATGCACCCTCTCTAAGACTGGTCAGAGAGCGCAAAACTGAGCTTCTGGCTTTACAGCGTTGCCGAAGATATTCAATTTCTTGAGTGAATTTCAACTGGTTGTCTATTATGACTCCTAGGTATTGAAAAGAGGTAACCCACTCAATTTCTTGTCCTTGTATTGCCAGTCTGATGTCTTGAGTTCTCATTTTAACGGCCATTGCTTTTGTTTTATTGCTGTTTATTTTCACTGCTATGCGTTCCGCTTCCTTGCTGAGAGCCCCTCTCTGCCCCGGAATTTATATGGCCCCAGACTTCCCGCGCATCCGCGCGGGGCGCGCTGCGCAATTGTTTCTTTGTCCCCCTTTTCAGAAACATCTCCGCTTTGTATTGCAAATCAGAGGCCATATTCATATATTTAATTCTAACTCATATTTCTTGTCTTGCATTGTGAATTGCAGCCTTCGCCTATTTTCTTTACCTTATACTTTCCTGAGTTGAACTTTAGCAGCCTTTTCTAGACCTTTCCTCCAGTTTGTCCAGGTCTTCCTATAGTAGTGAATGTCTGTGATCACCTGCAAGGTGACTTAGTGTTGACTACAAGACGACTTCTTAATGCCTGCACGATGCCTCCTTGTTGGCGCCTTCCTGTTCCAGGATGATTACAAGATGATCCCCAGTTGGCGTCAGGACGAATTCAGGACAAACCCCAGACAACTCCTAGCTGCTTTTCATGTTGACTGGTGGCAATATATTATTTATTACATTATATATATTTATTTAAGTTCTGTTCTATACAGTTCAGGTTTATGGTTGCCTCACTTCCCCCCGCCCCCCCCCCCTCTGCTATTATTTGTATTTATTAAGTTTATTCTGGGTTCTTTCTGCTACTATATTATTGTTGTAAGCCTACTTGGCTTATGATCTTCGGTTTCATTGGTGGAGTTGGCTGGGTTATTCTCCACTTGTTACTATTTGCTATTGATGTTAGTTATAGTCACTTTTAGTGTTAATGATCTCATGTCAATTCCCCTTTTGGCTTCTGGCCTCGCCTAACGCCATGAATGTTGTTCCTATTGTATCATACTATTACTAATTTAAGTTCTTAATTATTAGGTCCGGGTTTTAGTTGCCTTACTTCTACCCTCCCTCTGCTTTACTTGTTGTTATCGTTTTCTATGGACTGCGGCTCTGTTATTGTTTATGCTTATTTAGCATAACGGTTTTTGGCCTTTAGGGTAACGAGCGCTATGCTGGCGGCGTTACTTCTCATATTATATTATTACTTTCATTTTCTTTGCTGCCTTACCCCCCCTTTCGTGGGGCATTTTTTGCATTCCTGCCTTTTCCTTAGTCAAGGCATCTGTAGTCCCGGGCCTTAGCTGGGCACGTCAGTCATGCCCTCGGACGGCCCTGTCCTAGGCCCCTTAGCTGGGCCAGTCCGTTACGCCCTTAGCCGGGACCCCTGTGGAGCCCTTAGCTGGGCGGGCCCGCCCTGTTAGTGGGCTAACGGTCCTGCGACCTAGTACTTTGGAAGGAGTATTTGCGCTTATCCTTATCCTACTAGTTCTTATGTCTCTCTTTTACACTCTTCTTAGTGGAACCTTCACGTTATTTGTAATGTATTATCTATTGCTTATAAATAGTATTCCTGCTCTCCAATTATTATACAGTCCTATCTTTGCGCTTGTTACGACCCTGGGTTCTTCAATGGAAACCAGAGGTCAAAACTGAACTAAATAAGCTACGTTAGATTAGCAAAACGCAACTCGATGTGATATTGTTTGTATCTTCCCTGCCAGACGTAAGACTATTCTTGTTTCTCAAAGAGCATTTAAAGACTGAGCTGGGGGTTGATTATTAAATAATAACATAGGCGCCAACTATGTTTACTAATACTTTAATCATTTGTAAAGTAACAATACGTTGCACAGGGGAAGATTTTGAATGTGCTTAGCTGCACGATCAATTAGGCTCTTCCCGGCACCACACGATGCGGGAGGCTGATCTGGGCTGAAGCGGTCTTCTCTGGTTGCTGGCTGTGGTGAAAGGAACGACCTCCTCCTTCCTCTTCGTTTCCTTATTTCTGTGTCTTGTTCAAGATAAGTATATACTGAGCACATTATTCAATCTCTGGCATACTCATGTTCTATGTGTAGAGTAGTATACTCTGTGTGTAGTAGGTGTTTTTAGGGTTTATATTACTAGTTATTCTAAAGGGGGTCCCATTGGAACCACGTGGTCCCCTACCCTAAGCTGACTCTAACTTCAAGTTATTCAATAGTAGAGCTTTACCCTAGCTTAATTGTGTTCAGTGTAAAACCTTGTATCCTGCTTATGTGGACCAAGGCTTTTAACGTAAGGTAGTGTGGTAAAGTTATTATTATTATTGTTATTGGTGTGAATGTATATGGGGGGCTGTTAAGGGGTTAATAAATAAGTACATGAATTATAAGAGTATCGTTCTTCCTGTGTAGGAGATCTTGATCATTCCCTAGACTGACCTTGTTGTGTAGCCAAGTAGTCAGCACTACTTCTAGTTTCCATGGGGGCCGGGCCTTACTGATCTCCCCAAATAGATACATCTTTATTCTGACTGACCTGACCCCTGAATAGCACTAGTTTCCCCATAGCAAGAACACCATTTATTATAACAGCGCTTAGACTGTTTCAGTTCGACTTTCTACTTAGTATTCGCACTTTTTCCCTGTGGCTTATTGTCGTTATTTATTATGTACTAAATTGTTGTAAATTTATTCACGGTTACAGTCTAGTATTTTATTTTATTTTTATATAGAGTTGAACTATTATACGACATTGGCTTCCCAGCTCCCAAGGTTTGCATTATTTGATAATAACTTTGTGAGTTCATAGTACTGGATTATTGCGTATTTTCATGTATTAAATTTGTCTATTTTAAAAACACTAATCTGTGGCCCATTGTCGTTATCTTTGTTACGTTTTCTCTTAATGTATTCGAAATCGTTTTGGCCTGCTCGCCGCCGCTCATAGTGCCTACCTCTATGAAGGGCCCGTCCGGTAACAGGTTCTCAGCCCCAGCTCCTAGTACTGGGGGGAGTATTCAAGAAAGACTGAGGACTCTGGCGGTGGCGTCACGGGGTCAACAACGCAGCCGCGCCTGGATGCAGCAGCCCGGGGCCCAAGTTATTTGTGCTATATATATTTATATTTATTCATTATTTCCTATACTAATTTATAGTATTGCTATTCATTTTATTATTATAAATAAATAAATAAATAAATGTTTATTTAGGTAAGGTACATACATAAAGAGATTTTACAAAGTTTGTTGGATTAATAGATAGAGCTAGTACATACAATGCCTAAAGCCACTATTACGCAAAGCGTTTCGGGCAGGAAAAACATTAATGACTAAAGCTTAAAACTAATGGGTAAAAAGAATAAAATGTGTTGAGAACAAATTCTCGTTCATTCACTTCTCGTTCAGTATTAATTTATTATGGGTCTGGGAGTTAGTTTACTATTTTCGACCACCCCTACGTGGCACTTTCGACATTATCTGTTAATTTTACTATATTATTATATTAATTACATAATTATTTTACATATACGGATCCCTAACCTTACTGGTGTCCATTTAACTTTGCCTCAGATCTCCAGTTCTTCGAAGTTCTTGGGGTGCTGCTGCTCGCAGAATGCTCATTGACACTCCAAGATTGAACTCATTGGCGCCTCTTAAGGCAGTTTCTTAGGCTAACTATTCAGCTCTAGCATGCATCCGGAGGCCAACATACGATGGAGATCACTGTAACGGACTCGGTTACCATCCTTGGGCCAGATTCACGAAGACACTTACGAAGGTTTTTCTTCTTAGCTACGAATGTTTTCCTTCTTAGCGCCTTCGTAGCGGCTATGTTTTTATTTATTTATATACAAGAAGGTACATTGGGTTTGTGAGAATACATAGCATAGTACAGTAATTGCATTCTTGTAAAGCCACTAGTACGCGCAGCGTTTCGGGCAGGTAATCTAACAGATAATTTTAAGTAGGTAAATTCTATCAGAATTAATTAATAAAATGATAAATACATTGCAAGAAAAAAAATGAGATGAGAGAGATTAGTAAGTATATTAAAGCTCTGATTGATTACATTGACAGCTTGATTGGTAATTTAAACAAGATTAATAGACACCATACAGCAGATTGACAGTACATATAAGAAGACAGCAATGATCGCAATGATAAAGATGTTCAGATTGGGTACATAAAGATTGGGAGATTGGGTAGCAATAAATACAGTGCAATTTTAAAGCAAAAGGTAAAAAACTATGAAGATGAAATTAGGTACTTTTTAGTATTGTTTTTGAATGACGCAAAAGTTGGACAGCTTTTCAATTCAATAGGGAGTGAGTTCCATAGACTGGGTCCCATTATTTGCATAATGGGTGTTTACACAAATTAAGTTTGACTCTGGGGATATCAAAGAGATATTTATTTCTGGTGTGGTGATAATAGGTCCTATTACATCTGTCCAGGGAGAGTTTCAGAGCAGGATTTGCATTTAAGAACAGGGTTTTGTAAATGTAGTTGACACAAGAGAATTTGTGGAGTGAGATTATGTTTAGCATGTTTAGGGAGTTAAACAAGGGGGCTGAGTGTTGTCTGAAAGCAGAATATGTTATTATTCTGATAGCAGATTTTTGCTTGGTAATGATGGACTTGAGGTGGTTTGCAGTGGTTGAACCCCATGCACAGATACCATAATTAAGATAGGGATAGATTAGTGCATAATACAGAGAGAAATATATAATATTTTAGCAGTCTCCGTGGTGTAGTGGTAAGACACTTGCCTGGCGTTCCGCGAGCGCTATGTCATGGGTTCGTATCCTGGCCGGGGAGGATTTACTGGGCGCAATTCCTTAACTGTAGCCTCTGTTTAACGCAACAGTAAAATGTGTACTTGGATGAAAAAACGATTCTTCGCGGCAGGGGATCGTATTCCAGGGACCATAGGATTAAGGACTTGCCCGAAACGCTACGCGTACTAGTGGCTGTACAAGAATGTAACAACTCGATCTTGTATATATCTCAAAAAAAAAAAAAAAAAAAAAAAGATGAGAGCAGAGTTAGGTACATAATATCTGATTTTGGAGAGTATACCAACTGTTTTAGAGACTTTCTTAGTTATGTGTTGTATGTGGGTACTGAAGTTGAGTCTCTTGTCTAGGAATAGGCCAAGAAACTTTCCATCATTTTTATTGCTAATGTTTACATTGTCTATCTGAAGGTGAATGGCATTTGTAGATTTGCTTCCAAATAAGATGTAGCAGGTCTTTTCTATGTTAAGTGTTAGTTTGTTGGTTGACATCCATAAGTGGACTTTTTTTAGTTCATTATTAACAATATTATTTAGTGTATGTGGGTTGGGGTTAGAGTAGATGAGGGTAGCAAACAATAGCATCAGCAAACAAAATAGGTTTCAGAATGTTAGAGACGTTAGGCAGATCATTGATGTAAATAAGAAATAAGAGAGGTCCCAAAATGCTGCCCTGTGGCACTCCAACGGTTATTGGTAGAGTGGGAGAGGTTATATTATTGATGGCTACACATTGGTGTCTGTCACTAAAATAGGATTGGATATAGTCCAGTGTATGGCCTCGAATTCCATAATGATGGAGTTTACGTAAGAGGTAATTGTGATTAACAGTATCAAAGGCCTTTCTCAGGTCAATGAAGAGTCCAATCGGAAACTCATTTTTGTCAAGGGCAGAGTAAATTATATCAAGAAGACTAATAATTGCATCGTTGGTACTCTTTTGGGAGCGGAAGCCAAACTGACAGGGGCTAAGAATGTCAAATTTTACGAGATAGGAGTAAAGTTGTTTGTAGATAATTTTTTCAAATATTTTTGATAGTATGGGTAGGTTCGATATTGGTCTATAGTTGTTTATGTCTGCCGGATTACCTCCTTTATGAACTGGTGTTACTCTTGTTTTTTTAAGGATATCAGGGAAGGTATGACACTCAAGGGATTTATTGAACAGCAGAGCTATAGGTGGCGCAAGGGCATAGGAGGCGCTCTTGTATACAATGGATGGGATTTCACTGATGTTCCCAGCTTTGGTTTTTAGTGAGTGTATGATGGACACAATATCTTTCGGGCTGACTGGTGAGGGGAGAAGAGAGTTTGGATAGCTGCCTGAGAGATATGTGTTGATATGTGTCTGAGTCTGTGGGATTTTACTGGCAAGGTTAGCGCCAACCGATGAAAAGAAGCTATTAAATTCATTCGCCATTTCTAAATCAGATGACGGTGTAAGGCCATCCTTAGAGAGTGTTATCTGGTTGTGGGAGTGTTGTTTAGTTCCTAGGATATTAGAGATGGTTTTCCATGTGCTTTTCATGTTGCCTTTTGCTTCTTTGAATCTAGTCTCATAATATGAAAGTTTAGCTTTTCTTATGATACTGGTAAGCACTGATGAGTACCTCTTAACTACTTCCTTTGTAACTAGGCCAAACCTAAATTTCTTTTCATATTCGTGTTTTTTGTTGATTGATTTGATTATGCCACTTGTGAGCCACGGGTTATTTTTTCTTTTATCAGTTACTTGTTTGGTAAGGAGGGAACATTATTATTATTAACATCTTTATTGACAAAATTAATTACAATTTTGCCTAATCTGAGGATTTTGATAGTCTTATTAAATTGAGGTTAATGCTAGTAACAGTGAGTGTTGTAGAGGCTTAGAGTTTTGGAGAAAAAGAGGTTAGTTAATGAGTTTATATCCTGTGTATTATTAAATTCAGACTCCCAGTTAATATTGTGAAGTGCATTAGAAAGATTGCCTAAAGCTGATTCACTGTGTAGCCTGAATGAAAGTTTCTTGCTTTCTGGTGGTGTTGCGTCCATGTTTGCTATGAGGAAGGTAGGATAGTGGTCAGTTGTTCTGTCATAGATTACCCCAGATGTAAGGGGAGCTGTTATATTAGTCCATAAGTGATCCAGGGTAGTGGCAGATGTTTGAGTGACTCGGGTGGGCTTGGTGATTGTGGGGATTAGCATACAGGAGTGCATGCTGTTACGGAAATAGTCAACTTGAGGGTTGTTTTGAAGACCCAGGTCAATATTGAAATCACTTCCCAGAATGATGTGATTTTTGTTGAGATTGTTATTTATGATAAGATTCTTTACGTTATCTGAGAATGAAGCTATGTTGGTATTAGGAAATCTATAGATGGCACCGATAGTCAGAGAGCATTTAAGGGATTTACTGGAGAACTTGGCAAAGGTATATTCACAATAGTCGTCTCTATCACTGATGACACTGTTGCAGATGAAGGTATCTTTGTAATATATTGCTGTGCCACCACCTTTTTTATTAGGCCTGCAGTTATGAATGGCTTTATAACCAGCTAAATTGTAGAGTTGGGTATAGTCTTTACTTAGCCAAGTTTCTGTTAAAATGAGGAATGATAAATTAGTACCTAGTGCTGTGAGTAGTGCATTTATATCATCAAAATGTTTACCAAGGGACCTAACATTTTGGTTGTAAACTGATAAGCAGGTGCTATTTAGGAGTTTGTTTTTTGCAAGATATTTTGCAAGATATGTCGGTATTCAGGTAGCTACACTAAGTCGAAAAACTTTCGTAAGTTTGGTCCGGGATCTAAGCGTGGTTTCGACCACTCGTAGCTTTACGTAAACTGGATATAACTCAATTTTTCTCTACTACATAACACTGGGATCGATTTTAAGATTTTGGAACAAAAGATTATAAAATTTGAATCTCGTGAGGAGGAGTCCTTCGTGTTAGTTATATATGCATTCTCTGCTTGAAACTTAGAGTAAATATGTCTTTTATGATATTAGAATTAGTTTTATAATAGCAAGATATTATACCCGTAGTTATTAAGTAAATAAACACTGGTGAACATGAAATATGAGAGAAGGTGATGAGCCCTGCCTGATGGGATCATTTACTATCACCAAATGCCCCTGTTCACCTAGTAGTAAGGGCGTACTTTAGCTATACATACCCATTTCTAATTTATTTAGTTTGGTTTTATTTTGAAATTAAATATGGGTGAGACATAAAATAAAAATATGCTGCACAAATGATGTTAGGTAATTAAGACATGCCCGAAACGCTTTGCGTAATAGTGGCTTTAGGCATTGTATGTACTAGCTCTACCTATAAGTCTACCAATCCTTGTAAAAATTTATTGTATGTATGTACCTTACCTAAATAAAATTGTATTGTATTGTATTGTATTGTATTAAAATTATATATAATGCTACAATTATAAATTAAAAGAAGTGTAAAAATGTCAAAACTTTATTCATTGAATACTTAAAGCTATAATTATGACTATATGGACTATTAAAAAAGAGAGAGAGGGAAGTATGGGTCCAAGACCTCTTCCTGTTACACAACTTGGGTGTGGAACAAGTAATTATCAAAAGAAGGCACCATGCCGGGAAGGCTATGTAGCAGTAAGGCAGTGAGATGAGGCAGCTACTTATTTGAGAAATGCTTATTTTATTTACCTTATAAGCTGAGGCAACTTATTTTATTTGAGGAATACTCAGCTGATTCCTCTACATTTAGCATGGAACAAATTTGTGTCCAAGACCTCTTCCTGTTACACAATTTGGCTGTGTAACCAAACTAGAAGTCCTCTACAAATCAAGGGACCCAGAATGTGGAATGACCTACCGAATCATGTCAAAGGCTGTACCTCTCTCAACCAGTTTAAGAGTTAAACCAAGTACTACCTAATTAACTCCATGTAACCTAACTTACCCCCTAAATGTCAACCCATGTCTTGCTATTTTTTAAACAATGCTGTTCACCAACATGTACAATTGCTGATTTATGCTATGTTATCCCCCTTTTTGTATTTTTTATTCCTTCTTTCAACACAATTTACACCTAATCCCGATTACTATTAAGTTTTAGTCTAAGTGTTTTTTCCCCCACACCTTGCCCGAAATGCTATGAGTATTAGTGGCTTTAGGTATTGTATGTACTAACTCTGTCTATAAATCCAATGTTATAATTATGTGTCTGCTATGTGGGGGCTAGTATTATTATGGAGTAGGGTCAGCAGTTAGAATTAAGATGTATCTCAAGTATTGGAGATCATAATTAATTGAGTGCATTAATATTTCTTTAGGTCTTATTAATTATACAGTCATAACTAAACTATTTATAGTTAATAATCATTAGCTTAAATTTGCCTATGTTTATTATTCAACTTTTTTCTTTGATTTCATTTATTACCTAGGTTGCCTAGCCTCGCCATACTCCCTTACTTCATTGTACCCCTGGCTTTGCCTGTGTCTTAAAATGCAAATTATTACTTACAGTGTACTTGAGAGTACTTGTAAGCAATCTACCTCATTTTTCTTTTTTTGTTCATTTGTGTTTGTATTGTATAGTCTTGTTTATATATTTTTCCCCCTTTTATATCAAAATTCTAATTTGTAATTGCCATTCTTGCCTTGGTTTTCCTGCAACCAGCCTTTTTATGCAGACAAGTATAGACCCAGAACTAAACCTCTTATCCACTTTCTATGACAATCACCACTTTAATGATCAAAATTGCAGATATTTTACAGCACATGATGTAAACAATGTATTAACAGATAATCACAATATCTCTGTAATCAACTTGAACGTTAGATCCCTAGGTAAACACTTCGATGACGTTAGTGCCTTGATTGAAACTATTGACAACAAATTCTCTTTTATTATACTTACTGAAACGTGGCTGAAAGAGGATATTACTCAACTCTTTAACATGCCTAACTACTTGGCAATTCACAACTGTCGTCAAATTCAGAGAGGTGGTGGTACTGCTCTTTACTACCACCAAGAACTGACATGCTTGAAAGTAATTAGAACTAGAGACTGCTGTGGGGAGTATATCTTCACCAGTTTCAGGGTCAAGGGTGCCGAGTCTGTCCTGTCTGTGGGTGCAATCCATAAAATTCCTAACACTGATGTGTCCGAATTCAATTCAAACCTTAGAAATCTAATACTAGATAACAAACTGAACAAAAAACATCTAATTATCGCAGGGGACTTTAATATTGACCTCTGCGAGCCTGAACACCCTACTGCTGTTAGCTTCCTCAACTGTATGAATTCCTGCTTCCTCTTACCCTTAATCACTAGACCTACTAGAATCACTGATAGTACTGCCATGACTGTAAATCACTTCTGGACCAACATAATTCATTGAAACTTCATTGAAGGTTGTAACAGAACCCATGAGCACCACACCAGAAATATATACAGTTTTGATATTCCTAGAGTACGACTTAATCAAACTAGAAATGCTCTACAAATCAAGGGGCCCAGAATGTGGAATGACCTTCCCAACCATGTTAAAGACTGTACCTCTCTCAACCAGTTTAAGAAAAAAACTAAACACTACCTAATAAATTCCCTGTAACCTACCTCACTCCTCTATTGTCAACCCATGTCTGTAAATGTTTTTTTTTTTTTTTTTTTTTTTTTTTTTTAATCACCACTGTTTGTTAACCTATTGTATTTGTGCTGCTTTTTCAGTCATGTTCCCCCCTTTTTTTTATCTTTATTTGTATTTGTTCTCAACACTTTTTATTCTTTATGCTCAATTAGTATTAAGTTCTAGATATTAATGTTTTTCTTGCCCGAAACGCATTGCGTAATTGTGGTTTAGGCATTGTATGTACTAGCTCTATCTATATATCAATCCATTAATGTAACATCACTTGTATGTATGTACCTTACCTGAATAAACATATTTATTTTTATTTTATTTTATAACCTCTCCGCTTACTTCAGGTATAATCACCGATAGCACTACAGACCATTACCCCAGATTTCTCTTAACAAACATTGACAAACCACCTCTAGAGACAAGGGAGTTAAGTTTTAGGCTGCACAATGAAACTGCTATAGACAATTTTATAACTGCTGCTGATAATGTCAACTGGGAGTCCGAGTTAGGTAACATAGGGGACATCAACCTAGCAGTGCAATCTTTTCTTCAAAAAACTCTTAGCCTTTATAACACCCACTGTCCTATGCTTACAAAACAAGTCACAACCAAAAGGCTTAACAATTCTTGGCTTACAAAGGGAATACTTAAATCCATTAATAAAAAACATGACCTTGAGAAGAAGTATAGGTTAGGAACCGTCTCCAAAGAATTCTCAAAGAATTACTCGTTATTGCTATCTAAAATAATTAGACGAGCCAAAACTAAATACTACGAGGATAAATTTACCCAAATAAAGAGCAACATTAAAAAAACTTGGAGCACAATTTCACAAATATTGGGATCTAAGAAGATTTTAAATAACAAACTAACACTCCTGTCCAATAACGATGGTCAGCTTTCAGCCTCTGATACTGCTATTGAGTTCAATAGGTTCTTCTCTTCCATTGGGTCATCCCTTGCAAATGATATTCCATCTTCCTGTACTGATGTTAAGGACTATCTTACAGGTAACTATCCACAGTCTCTGTACCTAAAGCCTATTAATTCCACTGACGTAAATGAGATAATCCTTTCCCTTAAAACCAAGTCTAGTGCCCTTGAGGAGATACCAACTTTAATTTACAAAAAAGCCTCCAGATCTTTAGCCCCTGCTATTGCATTGCTCTTCAACAAGTCACTTGAATTCCAAACCTTTCCAGATATTCTAAAAAAAGCGAGAGTAACCCCTGTCCACAAATGTGGTGATCTCACAGATGTTAACAACTACAGACCTATATCAATCCTGCCTAACTTGTCAAAAATATTTTAAAAACTAATCTACAAGCAGCTTTACTCTTATGTAGCCAAACACAATATACTTAGCTCCTGTCAATATGGCTTCAGGCCCAAAAAAAGCACTAACGATGCACAGTATGATTAATGGCCACTGCTTCGCAAGCGGGGATGTTTCTGATGGGGGAGAAAGAAACATTTGTGCAGCGCTTCCCGCGGCGTTGCGCGGGCAGTCTGGGGCCGTATAAATACGGGGCCACAGAGGGACTCTGCCCTCACTCCGCCTGCCCTTGCCGCTGCCCTCGCAACCACTCCCCGGCCGCCCGACTTCGCACGAGATGGACATCATGCCAGCTGCCTCGGTACCTGACCTCTCTCTCACGGACATCATGGGGCCCTCAACACCCCAGACCGATCCGGCAGGGGCCTCCTGCCCTACACTTTTAACCCCAAGGTGAGGTTTTCTGTTCAATTCTAGTCACGACCTCCCCAGTGCGGCGTGTGCCAAGCGCCATCCCCTCACGGTACGTGTGTGCCGCCTTAGTTAGTCCTTTGGGCTCTCTGCTGTTAGTTCCCGGGAGAGCTGGGGCACCCTTCTTGGCCCCGTGTCGGGCGCCCCCGTGCCGTGCAGGTCGCGTGGCTGGCTTAGGGTCGGCGTGCGCCGGGCCGCGTCCCTAGTGGCCTGCGTTCAGTCTCCTCTCAGGTGGGGCACCGTCCAGCCGTGCCCGTACGTGTCCAGGGGGCCCCACAGCGTGGCGTGCCCAGGCGCACGCCCTGCCCGGGGACCCGTCAGCGGCCAGGCGTGCCCTTGCCGGCGTCGCCATGTGGCCAGGCGTGGTGGGCCCTACGCCCTTCGTGCTCTGCCTTGGGGCCCATGCCTCGCCGCCATCGACCACGTGTCTGGTCGTTTGGGCGTGCTTCGGCGTCCTTCCCGCCTTTCCTTCGGGGCTCCCTGTTGCTGGCCTGCCGGGTTCCCTGGGCTGTCCCAGGGGGCCAGGTTTCTCCTTGTCCGAGGACATGTGTCGCCGTCGGCGACGGCTTGTGGCCAGGTTCGGTCCTACGCCCGGGGCGCATGTTCTTGGCGGCGGCGACACGTGGCCAGGCGTGGGCGGCCCTATGGCGGGCCCCGCCTTGGGGCCCATGCCTTGCCGGGTCGTCACGTGCCTGGCCGACAGGGCGTGCTTCTGCGACTTTCCTGTTTTTCCCTCGGGTGTTCCCTGTGCCGGTCTGCCGGGTTCCCTGGGCTGTCCCCAGGGGTCGGGTCTCCCTGTGCGGACAAGCGTCGCCGCTGGCGACGACTCGTGGCCAGGTTCCAGCCCTTCGCCCGGGCCTGCTACGGGGCACACGCCTGGTCGTGCTGCCACATGGCACGGCGCTCCATGGAGCGCACGGCTGGGCTGTGTTCTGCCCTTCCTGTTCCCTTATTTGGGTGCTAATCCACGTGGCTTTGCGCCACAGCTTCCCCACGTTGGGGCTCGGGCTGCCTTGCGCCCGTACGGGCGCGCCTGTGTGCGGCCCCCCCCCCCCTCCCTTTCGTCTAGGCCCTGAGCATGCCGTGTGGCAGCGCTTGGTTGGTAGGCCACGGGGTCCTTGGCGTGTGTGGTGTGTTCTCAGCTAGGCACGTCGCCCTTGGACGTCTCGCCCGGCCGTGTTGCCCGGGGAGTTAGTCGCAGGCCCTTTGGAGTCCCGGAGTCCCCAGGTACGTCTTCCCCGGAGTTGTCGCCGAACAAGTTGTCCCCAGACGTCCGTCTGCCCGGTGTAAGACCGGCATGTTGTACCCAGACGTACGTCTGGCCGGTGTAGCCCGGTGTGTTATTTCAAGCTTTCCGTCGTCCAGGCCCTCAGGCACGTGTCCTGCTTGCCTGGGGGGTAGCCAGGACCGTTACTCCACGTCCTCCGTCTGGCCGGTGTTGCCCGGCAGGTTGGTTCCCAGGCGTTCCCGCCTGGCCGGTGTAGCTCGGTGCGTTTGTCTTAAGCGCCCTGCCCGTCCGTTGTAGCAGGGATTCCTCCTACGTTGTAAGTTCAGCGTTCGTCCGCCTGCCCGTCCGCCTTGTGTCGTCTGTCGTTCTTCAACGTCGGAGGGAGACGCTGGCGTTGGAGCACGGACCCGAGATCAGCTCGACGACGTGTGCAGGTTTACGTCTAACGGTACGCATCACAGGCCCTGGGTTCGGCGTTGCCGCCGGCAATCCAGGATGTCTCGTCTCCCTCGGTGTTCGTTAAGTCCTCGGCGTCCAGATCCAGGGGCAGTGCCCTGGACAGGGGGGGTGGCCCCATGTTGCCCGGGGCACGTTCTCCTCCAGCAGATGGCGGCGTCGAAGTGCCGTCAGGAAGAGGCTGCGGGCGACTCATATTCCTCCCTATTAATTATTCCTTTACGCTCGTATCCTTCCTCTGCCATTTAGATTGGCGGCCAGGAGGTGCCCTTACGCTTATTCTCCCTCGAGTTTATTCCTTGGTTTTCCACATGCCCATGTTATTTTGGTAGTGTTTATTGTTTATTGTTTTCTCTACACGCTGATTGTATCCACTTATTTTGTACTTGCAGACTTCACGTGCCATGCCTTGCCCTTATTCATAATTATGCTCTACATTTCAGCACTGACATGCCTCTGCTTTCAGATCACCACGGATTCCTTTTGCCAACAGCCTAACTTAATTTACTCCTTCATTCGATGCCTTGCGCATGTCGCATGTTTTTTTTTTTTTTGCGTTCGCTGTGTTACAGTATGTTTGTTCACTTTTCCTTGCCTTACGTCATTAAGTAAAGTCAGCCAGGATGTCCTATTTGCAGAGTTATAAGTAATTTATTCAGTAAAGTCAGCCAGGAGGCGCTATTTGCAGTATTCGCGGGCCCTTATTTTGCTTTACGTTCACTGGCCCTGCATTTTGCCTAGTTTCCTCAGTAGTTACAGTATTTTACGCTTGGCTCTTGCAGTTTATTCACGTTGCTTATTTGGTTATATTTATGTTATGCATCACCTCCGTTCTCTTATGTAAAAATGGCTATATATACACGCCGATTGTATACCCTTATTTTGTACTTGCAGATACCACGTGCCATGCCTTGCCCCTATTCATAATTATGTTCTACATTTCAGCACTAACATGCCTCCTGCTTTCAGATTACCACGGATTCTTTTTCCCAAACAGCCTCCTTAATTTACTCCGACAGTTGATGCTTTGCTCATGTCGCATGTTTAATTTTGCGTTGCTGTGTTCGGTATGTTTGCCCACTTTTACCCTGCCTTATGTCATTAAGTAAAGTCAGCCAGGATGTGCTATTTGCAGAGTTCCTAAGTAAATTATTAAGTAAAGTCAGCCAGGATGTGCTATTTGCAGTATTCGCGGGCCCTTATTTTAGCTTCACGTTTCCTGGCCCTGCACTTTTGCCTAGTTTCCTCGGTAGTTACAGTAGTTTATGCTTAGCTCTTGCAGTTTATTCACGTTACTTATATGGTTATATTTATGTTATGCTTCTCCGTTTTCTTAATGTAAAAATGGTTTTATTTATTCTAGGGCGAAATGTTCCATTTAGCCTACCACAATTTTATACATCTTCTTATTTGGTAACATTTGTGCTGTGCATCATTTTATGTTTGTCATTAAATTTGTTATCTATTTATTATAGGGCGAAATGCTCCATTCGCCTACCACTATTTAATTCCTGTTACTTAATTGGTTACATTCGTGTCGTGCATCATTTCTGTTGTAAAAACTTTTTTTTACTTAGGGCGAAAGGTTACATTTAGCTTACGTTATCTTTGCCTCTGCCATCTTTTGTTTATTTCCTTGCCAGTGTCTACAGTTAGTAGTCCCCTTTCCCTCGCCGTTGTTTTCAAGGCAGCCAGGATGCGCGAGGTGCAGTTGTGGGCCCTCGCCTCTTGCTTTATGCTTCTGGCCCTGCAGTTGTTGGGTTCCTTTCATTTACTCCTCGTTTACGCCTAGCTCTCGCTGTTAGTTATGTTCTTCCCCCGGTTCCTCTGTCGTTCAACTACGCTTGTTGCTACTACGTCTGTAAGGTTGCTAGCTCGCCTTGCTATCGGTGTTGCGGGCCTCTTGCTTCTTGCTTGTTTATTCAGGCTATTTTTCCCTCCCTTCTCTGGGTTTTTTTACATTGGGTTGGTTAACTTTCTTTCTGTTGCTTCGATATTTTCTTGGTCTCCTTCGGGTGTTTACTAGAGCTTTGCCTTTATGATTTGGGTAAATTCAGACGCGTCGGGCTCGTTGCTGTGTTCCGGGCCTCTTGCCCTTGCTTTAAGTTATTTGGGCCTGTTCGTCAGCCTTCCCCAGCTCATTCGCCTCCTGCAGGCTATGTTTGGCAGCTGCTTGTCTCTTTTGCTGGGTTACTTTTATGCTTGTCCCCTTCCTGTCTAGGTATGTTTGGGTATGGCCAGCGGTGCACAAGCCGCGGCTTATCGGTTGCCCCCCCCCCCCGGTTCCCTGTTTACTCGGTCTCGCCCTCTTACTTCCGCATTCTTCCATCCCATTCTACGTTATCGCCTTTCGCTTTCGGGCCTATGTCCTTTCTCAGCCCGGGTTGTGTGCCGTCCAGCGCGCCTCGGCGACGTTTCTTCTCTTCGGCCCTCTGTCATTTCCGCCCCCCCCCCCCCCCCAGCCGTGAGGGCTCGCCTGTGGGAAACGTCTCCTTGGTTCCTCCTACGTCTGCTTATCTTAACCCCCCCCCCTCCTTCGTGCCTGTGGGATTCTGTCTCTATCCCCGGCAACGTGTCTTAATTACTGTTAGTTGGGGCGGTGTATGTTATGCTAGCAGGCGCGGCAGCCGGGTTTCTTTCCCCCCTGCCTGTTGCCAGGTTAGTCAGGCTGTCACTAACGTTCCCTCTTTCCGCAGTGGCGAGAAGCCGGACCACCCAACATCTGCAACACGGAAGAGGGCACGGACGGCGTCAACGCGAGGACAGCAACGTAGTGGAGCACGGACACAGCCGGCCAGGGCGCGGACCAAGCCCGCACGCTTTGCCTCCCCCTCTACAGAGCCCTCCTCGGCTGGCTCGGACACGGACAGCGGGCGCCCACCTCAGCTGGGCAATTCAGACAAAGCAACGGGTGGCGCAGTGACACAACTCCCACCCCTTTCAGCAGACGATTGGACGACGCTGCAGGCCCTCATTGCGCAAGCACGTGGGCCCTCCCCGGGCTCAGGTCACCGCGACGGAGGAGGTGCCCCGGCCGCCCCAGCCCCGGCCGCCCCAGCCCCGGCCGCCCCTGCCCCGGCCGCCCCAGCCCTCTCGCCCTTCCCCTCCGAGCGTCGCCCTCGATACAGGGCCAGGGGGGATACGTCGAGGCGCCGTGCCAGCTCCTCCAGCCCGTCCTCTTATGGTGAGTCTCCCAGGGTGAGCGCTTCTTCCACTCCTCCTAGCCCTTGGCTGGGACACCTTCGGGCACCTCAGGCTTCCTCCATCCCACTCCTGGGCGTACAAGTACCACAGGCCCTCTGGGAAAAGATCTGGGCTAAAAAGTATGTTGACCTCAGGGAGTTGCTCACTCATGAGCGAGAAGCAGGACCCTACGAGACACGCCCCGCGCCCTCCACTGACCCCCAGGCGTCTGGTAAGAAGCAGCCGCCCCTGACGCCAGACCAGTGGGCGCACAGCTTTGACATCTATGCTACGATCTACATCGAGAAGCACCCGGCCGTGGCTCAGGCCCTACTCACCTACACCCGCTACGTCAAGACCATGAAGGTGACCCTTAAAAACGACTGGATGTGGTACGACAAGGCCTTCAGATGGGACAAGGAGAGGTCGGACTGTTCTTGGCTTGATTACAGGCTGGACCTGGAATTCCGCTCGGTACAGCGCGTCGCACACGTCGCTGTTCAGACAGGCAGACAGGAGGCAGGTCGGCCGGCAGCCCTTACCCTCTCTAGCGCCCGGGCCGCAGGGCTCCCCCCGGGCTACTGCTTTGCCTACCACTCGAGAGGACCCGGCTGCAGTTTTACTTCATGTTCCTTCCTGCACTACTGCCCGCGCTGCCGAAGGAGGCACCCGGCCTACACCACGTGGCCCCCAGCTCACACACGCGACAGACCCACCCATGACCAGCGCCCACGAAGACAACCACAGGACAAGGCTAAGAAGAAGGCCTAACGCTAGGGGCAGCCTGGTTCAGGGGAACGTGGCCGCAGGTCTGGGGTCGGCTCAACATTGCTTTGCTCGAGCTCTACCCTTTCTTCATGGGTATAGCACTTTTCGCCCCGGTATTGGCCAATAAGAGGTTGGTGTGCAAATCGGACAACAGTGCAGTGGTAAACGTGCTCAACACACTCTCTGCTAGGTGCCCCCCTACTAATGCAAATTTTCAGGCCCTTGGCAGTGCTCTTACTCATCCATAACATTACACTCCTACCCTCCCACCTCCCAGGAAAATTAAACGGGGTTTGTGATGCTCTTTCCCGCTTACAGACGCTGCCACCCTTGTTCCTGCGAGAAGCAGGCCTCGCCGAGACGCCGACAACAGTTCCCGCGCACCTCCTGCCCTGCAACTTCACCCTGCAACTGTGAGGACCCTATTCAACTCCCTGCAGCCAGCGACGAGGCGTACTTACAGGGCTAAGTGGGTGGAGTACGCCGCCTACGTCTCGGCAGGGCGGCGAGGAGAATGCCCCTTCGATGCTGCACCTTCGACTCTGGTGAACTTCCTGCAATCTCTGCCCTCGCGGGGCCTGGCTTACCGCTCTCTGCACGCCTATCTAGCGGCCATCGCCTTCGTCTGCAAGCTACACGGTAGGAGGGACCCAACTCGGCAGTTCCTGGTCACCCAACTCCTCAAAGGGGCACGTAACTCCGCACAGCGGGCCCCTGCACGGCGTCTCCCTGTGACGAGGAGCCTCCTGCATCGCCTGCTGCGGGCACTGGGAGGCGTATGTAACACTGCCTATGAGAAGTCTTGCTACAGGGCGCTCTTCTCCCTGGCTTTCCACGCCTGCCTACGCCCGGGTGAGGCGGTCTACGTGGAGCATGGCCGACACACGCTCAACCTTGAGCAGGTATCACTTACGACGGCAGGAATAGATATCGTCTTCAACACCTACAAGCACAGCGCAGGCCGCACGCCCACCCTCTCCCTGAGAGCGAACCCTTCCAGCAAGTACTGCCCGGTCCGTGCTCTGTCTAAATACTTTAATTACAGGGGCGTGGGCCCGGGGCCCATATTCAAACACGCCGCAGGCGCTCCTGTCACCAGGCGAGATTTCTCCAGGATCCTACGCGCTGCCTTCTCCGCGCTAGGCTTGCCTCCAGATGACTACGCGCCGCATTCCTTCCGTATCGGCAGGGCCACCCAGCTGTCTCGGGACGGGCTTGCCACATCAGAAATAATGGCAGTCGGCAGGTGGAAGAGTAGTGCTTTCACATCCTACGTCAGACGGGACGTTGTTGCTCTGCCACTTTGAGTGCCTCATGCGGCCAGCTGGCACTCGCCCTTCGGGGGGGGGGGGGGGGTCCGGCCGCTGGCCTGCGGTGGGGGTGCAGCGCCGGTCCCCAAGTGTCCCGCTGTCCGCAGCTAATACTTTGCCCAGTCTAGGTGCTAGTAAGCCCTACTTGTAGTCACCCCCCTTCTCCTTATTCATTAGGTCTTTACGGCCTCTTGGTCGGGTACATTATGTGTTATGTGGTCTCTCACTTATTAGTTACTCTTTGTGTCCTGCATGTTATATCCTAGTGTTATATAATTACTCCACATTTGCACTCGGCCTTAATTCTAGTACCAGTTAAGCTTTAGGTTTCTGCAGAATTAGTTTCCATGTCACTATAGGCTAAGGTCTCATACTTACTACGGGTGTACCTTTTAAGTTAAATCTAGTCCTCGGACTTGGAATTGTTACTGTTAATTCTTACTTTATATATTTACATGTTCTGCAGAATTTAATCTTCAATAAACTTTAAAGCCCCATACTGCCAGTATCTTTCTCCCCCTGATCAGAAAACTTGATTCATGCAGCTCTTGATAAAAATGAGTCCTCTGTTGGGTTATTTGTGGACTTGCGTAAGGCTTTTGACATTGTCAACCACCAAAACCTTCTTCTTAAATTACATCATTATGGAGTCAGAGGACACTCCCTGCAATACCTCAAATCTTACCTTACTGACAGGCTCCAGTATGTTTCTGTGAATAATTCAATTTCTCCCACCCTACCCATCAACATTGGTGTTCCTCAGGGCAGCATACTTGGCCCTCTCCTCTTTCTCATTTTATTTTTATTTTATTATTATTTTTATTTATTTATTTATGCATATACAAGAATGTACATAAGGAATGTGAGGATACAAATATGGTAATTACAGTCTTGTAAAGCCACTAGCAAGCGCAGCGTTTCGGGCAGGTCCTTAATCTAAGAAAATTTTAAGGAGGTAAATACTTGCAAAATTTATAGACAAAAAAAATGATAACAGATTACATGAAATGAAAAAAAAAGATGAGAGAAAATTGTAGGTACAGTATATTAAAGCACATAGGTAGCTAAGATTGATTGCAATGACAGCTTGAATGGTAGTTGACAAAAAATAGGTAGGCACAATACAGCAGAAACAATATATGATTGATTGCAATGACAGCTTGAATGGTAGTTGACAAAAATTGGTAGTCACAATACAGCATATGGCTAGCACATAAAAGAAGACAGCAATGAACACAATGATAAGGTTGTTTGATATTACATAAAAATTAGGAGATTGGGTAACACTAGGTACAGAGCAAATTTAAAGCTCAGTGTAGGAAACTAAGAAGATGAAGTTAGGTACTTTTTGGTTTTGCTTTTAAATAAGGCAAAAGTTTTACAGTTTTTCAATTCACTAGGGAGTGAGTTTCATAGACTAGGTCCCTAAATTTGCATAGAGTGTTTACACAGATTAAGTTTGACCCTGGGGATATCAAAGAGATATTTATTTCTGGTGTGGTGATAATGGGTCCTATTACATCTGTCCAGGGAGAGTTTCAGAGCATGGTTTGCATTTAAGAACAGGGTTTTGTAAATGTAGTTGACACAAGAGAATGTGTAGAGGGAGTTAATATTTAGCAAGTTTAGGGATTTAAACAAGGGAGCTGAGTGTTGTCTGAAAGCAGAGTTAGTTATTATTCTGATAGCAGATTTTTGCTGTGTGATGATGGGCTTAAGGTGGTTTGCAGTGGTATATTATCATCTACATTAATGACCTTCCAAATGCCTCCCAACACCTCAAACCAATTCTATTTGCTGACGACACAACCTTCATTTACTCCAGTCCTGACCCCCTTACCTTGAGGTTACCTTGAGGTGCTTCCGGGGCTTAGCGTCCCCGCTGCCCGGTCGTCGACCAGGCCTCCTGGTTGCCGGACTGATCAACCAGGCTGTTGGACGCAGCTGCTCGCAGCCTGACGTATGAGTCACAGCCTGGTTGATCAGGTATCCTTTGGAGGTGCTTATCCAGTTCTCTCTTGAACACTGTGAGGGGTCGGGCAGTTATGCCCCTTATGTGTAGTGGAAGCGTGTTGAACAGTCTCGGACCTCTGATGTTGATAGAGTTCTCTCTCAGAGTACCAGTTGCACCTCTGTTTTTCAACGGGGGTATTCTGCACATCCTGCCATGTCTTCTGGTCTCATGTGATGTTATTTCTGTGTGCAGGTTTGGGACCAGCCCCTCTAATATTTTCCACGTGTAAATTATTATGTACCTCTCCCGCCTGCGCTCAAGGGAGTACAGTTTTAGGCTCTTTAGTCGGTCCCAATAGTTTAGATGTTTTACTGAGTGGATTCTAGCAGTAAAGGATCTCTGCACGCTCTCCAGGTCAGCAATTTCTCCAGCTTTGAAAGGTGCTGTCATTGTGCAGCAGTACTCTACTCTAGAGATCACAAGCGTTTTGAAAAGTATCATCATCGGTATAGCATCTCTAGTGTGAAAAGTTCTTGTTATCCAACCTGTCATTTTTCTTGCAGTTGTGACGGCTACTTTATTGTGTTCTTTAAAGGTAAGGTCTTCCGACATGAGTACACCCAGATCCTTTACATTGCCTTTTCGTTCTATGTTATGATTTGCCTGAGTTTTGTACATGGTTTCCGTTTTTATATTTTCAAATAAAAAAATGCTCTAAATGCCACAGTAAATACTGAGCTAAATAAAGTCCATCTTTGGCTAACTGCCAAGAAACTCACCCTTAACATTGATAAAACTTTCTATATTCTGTTTGGCAATAAATCCTCTAATCAAAAAAATCTCAAAATAAACAATACCCACATTTGTAACAAATTAGATGGCAAATTCCTTGGCATTTTCATTGACTACAAGCTGAATTTCCAGGGACACATTCCAAATACATCAAAAAACGTTTCAAAAACTGTTGGCATTCTTTCTATGATCAGATATTATGTACCCCGCCCTGCCCTGGTGACTCTCTATTACTCCCTCATCTATCCATATCTTAACTTTGGTATTTGTGCTTGGGGTTCTACTACCCAAAATCATTTACGTCCTCTAATTACTCAACACAAAGCTGCTATTAGGACAATATCCAACTCTGGCCCCAGACATCACTCGGTACCCCCACTCAAATCTCTGAATATGTTAGATATTAAGTCACTGCACATTCTCTCATGTGTATTATACATATATAAAACGCTGAACTGTAATGCAAATCCTGACCTCAAAAGCTTCATGGAAGGTTGTAACAGAACCCATGAGCACCACACCAGAAATAAATACAGTTTTGATATTCCTAGAATACGACTTAATCAAACTAGAAATGCTCTACAATTCAAGGGACCAAGATTGTGGAATGACCTTCCCAACCATGTTAAAGACTGTATCTCTCTCAACCAGTTTAAGATAAAAGGGTTCTACCTGAGCAGCCGTAGGGTGAAGACGTGTCGTCTGAACACTCCGGCAGTTTGGGGAGGTTGCAGTTTTTCGCCGGCAGGGGGTGTGGGGGTCTCTTACCCTCCCTGTCCAGTGTTGTTGCCTGCCTGGCTGCGTGCTGACGTGGCCGTGTTGACATGGGGGGCCTGGCTATTCCTCCTGTGTTGCGGGTAAATTCCGTGGGTCTGGAATTCACGTGTAAGGCTGGTTATCCGGCCATTGAGTTAGTTATGTGCGACATGCTTCGTGTCCCGGTGGAAGCTGTGTATGGCGTTGAGCTTGTTACGGCCCACCGGGTGATTGTCAAGTTCGTGGGGGAGGAGGAGTATCGGGACTTCCTCCGGCGGAACGAGGGGCGCTCATTGCAGTTGCCGGATGGCGCCGGCTCCATTACGATCTCGGACCGAAGTGGTGCCCTGACATATGTCAGTGTGCACGGTGCGCCCCTGGAGTTCCCTGAAGACCTTCTCCGGCGCTTCTTCGGGAGGTATGGTGTAGTCATCAGTGTGCGGGTGAACAAGCTGTCCTCGGGGAAGTATGCTGGGAAGCAGACGAACGTCCGTACATTAGGTATGCGCCTGCGGTCGGATATCCCATCTTCTGTCCGGCTGCTGGGATACTACGTTCGGGTGTACTATGTCCGGCAGCCCCGTACTTGTTTCCGGTGTGGCCAGTTGGGGCATCAGGCTGCCGGGTGCTCTGAGACACCTGCTGCACCCGTTAACTTATTCCGGGAGGAGGATTTCCCGCCGCTCCCTCAGGGCGTGGATTCCGGAGATGAAGTGGAGCAGGTCCTAGTCGCTGCTGATGCGGCCCCTCCTGCGTCACCCGACATGCCCCCGGTGCGTGTTGTCCCTCAGCCGAGTGCGTCTGCGTCTTCCTCGACTCCTGCTGCTGCGCCTGGTCCTGCACCCTCGCCAGGTGTTCCGGCTGTGCTGGGTGTTGGGGGGGCTGCGGAGCATCCTGTTGTGTGCGGCCCGGTTCCCCATGTGGTTGAGGCTGCTGCAGTACTGCGACGGGCGTTGGTTCGTGAGGGCCGTGGTTCTGGGTCCGCCTCCGGCTGTGAGGATGTGCGGCCAGTGCCCAAGCGTTCTAGGCGCTCTTCTACTGCTTGGGCTGATATGGAGGACTACGACGCGGATGGAGCTTTGGGAGATGGTGTGGCGATTCCGGGTGCCTCGTGCTCTACGACGCTGGTGGTGGCTGATGTCCATGTGTCAGCTGTTGACGATGATTGTGCGTCTAATTTACCTCCTGTTCTTTCTCCTGCAGTAGGTTCTCCGCAGTGGGAGGTGGTTGCTCCTACGGGCGTGGATGGTGTGAATCCTGGTGCGAGCCGAGGCATCAAGCTGGTGCTGAAAAAGGATGCCAAGCGTGGGGGGTCCCAGCAGGTACAACATTCGGTGGTTGACGAGGGGCCTTGTGAGGCAGCTGAGGAGGCTCCCAGTGTGCTGCCCATTGCCCAGCCTTATGGGAAGGTGCCTCTCCCTCTCATCTTGGCCTCCGGAGTGGCGAATGATGCTGACCATCCGTTGAGTTTTGATATTGTTGACCGTGTGCGTCCTGCTCCGTGGTGCCCTTCTACCATCTGGATTCGTCGGGCTAAGTGTTTTATTGTAGGTGTGCCAGAGTTAATGCCTGATCCTCGTACGCTCAATAGTGACCATGTTTCGGAGGACATTCTGCTACTTTGGGAGGCGTATTGTATTCGCTTCCCGGCGGACGAGTGGCCGGACAAGTATGAGATCTTTTCGTAGTCTGTGTGCTTGGTGTGTGTTTGGTGTGGTGTTGTGATGTTTTGTTGTATTTTTCTCTTGTTTTCTTGTGTTTTTGATGTCGGCCCTTCAGACCGGTGTTTAGTGACTTTATATGGTTGTGTATTGATTTGTTTGTTTCTTGATGTACTTTGTTGTTGTGTTCATGGTCCTTCAGGCTAGTTGTTGTGTTTATGCCTGATTTGTTTTCAGGTGTGCGTGTTTATTGTAATTGTTTATTTTGGCCTCGCCTCTTGTTTACGGGGCGGATGACATGGTGTTTTTTTTTTATTAATTTATTGATTTTATGTTGCTTTACCTGTTGTACGTGTTTGGACAGTCTTGTGTTTGCACTGTTCTGTTTCCTGCTATGCCTCTTGTTGTATGTTTTGTTTTTCTGGAGGTGTTGTTTTGTACTGTGATTGTTGGATTGCCATTGTATTCTGTTTTGTTCTTTGATGTATGCTGTATTTTTCATGTTTTTCTTGTGTATGTGTTTTGTTGTGCTATGCTGTCGGCCCTTCTGGCCAGTGGTCTATTGTTTTCCTTTATGTATTCTGTATTTTTATTGTATTTAATTTGCATGCTCTGCATGTAAAAATAAAAATAAAAAAAAAAGTTTAAGATAAAAACGAAGCTATACCTAATAAATTCCCTGTAACCTACCTTACCCCTCTATTGTCAACCAATGTCTTTTTTTTTTTAAATGGCGCTGTTTGTCGACAGAATTGTATTTGTGCTGCTTTTTCAGCCATGTTCCCCCCTTTTTTATATCTTTTTTTATTTGTTCTCAACTCGTTTTATTCTTTATGCTCAATTAGTATTAAGCTTTAGTCATTTAAGTTTTTCATGCCCGAAACGCTTTGCGTAATACAGTTGTGTCCAGATCACGGTTGTGTGCGGTCGCAAAGTTGGCGCTCTTGGCGTCCGCTGATTGGTGGGAGGTGGAGTATTGCCCCACACTCTTCGTTTTTGCACGTGGTGATACAGGATATTGTGCATTTGTTCTCGATTATTGACAGCGTCGAAGAAATAGCTGAGTCGGTATGCCTAAGTGGTAGTGAAGAGGACAGACAAGATGATAACAGACCGTTTGAAGTAGTAGTGAACAGAAAGAAACGGAGAAATAATAACAGACAGTGAGAGTGACGATGAAATTACCAAGAGACCAAAGAATGAGACCCTACTCAGCAAGACTCAAGACAAGCAAGACAAGACAAGAAGGAAGAGGCTGTTGTTCCCTACAACATGCCAATTGAATTTCCACCAAAAGCTAGAGTGGACGGTACGTCTAGCTAAACAATGTTTGGAATACGAACCACTTTTCAAGGAGGGTCTTCACCGGCCCTACATAACAGTTGGGACTGAACAGGCCGTGGAACGCTTCACGACGGTTGGTTTTGAAAATGTAGTGATGGTTCCTCCAGAAGAAGGTATGTTGCACACAAAGATCATAGTTTTCAAGTTTCCAACTTATTTGGATCCTGACTGTCTTCTTTTCAACAATGATAATGTTGTCTGGGCAAAGAGGAACAGTGTTCGTGGTGACAAACAAAGCCAGGTTGTTGCCTTGGTAAAGGGTGAGGCGCCGGAGAAAATTTTTGTGCAAGGACTAGGCTATAGGAACGTTGCAAAATACGTTGAGGAGCCCATACTGTGCATGAAGTGTTCACGTTGGGGACATATGGCATGGAAATGCCAGTTTGACCCCAGGTGTCGGTATTGTGGGAAGAAACACGACTCGCGAGAGTGTAGAGTCAAGATTGAAAGAAGTGAAAAAATCATCCCATGTTGTTGCAACTGTCGAGGCAGCCACAATGCTGGTTCCTCTCTATGCCCCATGAAGCCTCATCTGAAAGAGACTAGGACGGGTCTTACAAGCAGGATAGATGTATCCTCGCAGCAAGGAAAGATTGTGCAAGAGGAACATGGAGGAAACAGCTGGAAGCCAACGACAGCCCCTATGATCAATGTGTGGGAGAAAGGGACGGAGAAAGTAAGTGATCAAGTGTGTGGGAGAAAGTAAAGGCGAGCTTAGGGAAAGTACATCATGCAGTGGAAAAACTGAAACCTTGTGAGGACAAGGTTCAGGACAATATGGTCACCTCTGAGGTTGGTAATCAAATTTTGGAGTATCTAAAAAAACTAGATAAGAGGATTGAGGCATTGGAAAAATCGGCTATGTAAGGTAGACGGGGTGAAGATGGTGGTGAAACAGGACGTGTAATTGAAAGTGAAACAGGACGTGAAATGGAAAGTGAAACGTGCGTAGAAGAAAGTAATGATGTGCATGACGTAGCGATGATAGAGGATAGTCAGGAGAATACACTTTCTAGTAATGTTAGCGGTGTTCAACCTCCTGTTGTGACAAATGGTGAAAGAACGGTTAAAGTAAAACGGTATACAGAAATAACAAAGAAAATAGATATGAATAATATTACCTTCGATGTTAGTAGTAGTTGTGCAAGTGAGGAGAAAGAAAAAATGTTACGGTGTTGGAAGGAAGTTTCTAAGGTACTCTCGTATCTCATGGAATGTGACGGACAGGGCAAAGGTAGTTTTATTATTAATCATGGATGAAAGTAAATGAGAATATTATCTTGGAACGTTAATGGATTAAAAACTAGAGCGGTGGATGTACACTATTATACTCTTAGAGAGGATATTGACATGGTAGCACTCCAGGAAACTGGGGATAGGGATGGTAGCATTCTGAGGCTAAATGGCTATAGAGGTTTTCACTTATATGCTGATGGAGGAACTAGGGGGTGTCATGTTCACAGAAAATGGTACCATCCGTTTTCTATGTGCGGCGGCTGGGACGCCAGAGGAGAGGTAAACAATAGAGCGTACAGGACGCCAGCCAAGCTTGGTAGCCACTAGTCATGTAATCATATTAAGTATTAAAGTCAGTAACCAAGTCATGACTTTACATCAACCCTACAACCAAGACTTCCTCAGTAACACACAAACACCACATTGGCGACGAGGATGAACTGTGAACGCAGGTATGTGTTCAGTTTCAAACACAAGGGAGAAGCATGCTGCCTGGAGGAGGAAGAGAAGCTGTGAGCGCCATACCCGATGCTGTATGCTAACCGATGCTGTGTGCTAACCAATGCTGTGTGCTAAACGATGCTGTGTGCTAAACGATGCTGTGTGCTAACCGATGCTGTGTGCTACCCAAGCTGTGTGCTACCCAAGCTGTGCTGAAGAAACTGTACTGAGGAATCTGCCGACGTTGTGTACGAAACGACGCTTTGATGTGTACAAAACCTGATGTTTTGGTTACGAAACGACGCTTCGTGCTACAAAATTCATCACACTGAGCTGACTGCTGTACCGACTGCTGTACCAACTGCTGCACCAACTGCTGTACCAACTGCTGCTGTACCAACTGCTGCTGTGCCAACTGCTGTGCTGCTGCTGTGAGTAGGAACAACACATGTACACAAGGGCTAGGTAAGAAGTCAGTTGCTGCTATATTGTGCACTGTTGTGAACTTTTGCATTAAAATGCTTGTGTGCTTTGCAAAATTAAAGTAATTACAGTGAATTCTTGACTAACATATTCAGTGCAGTAAGTGTTTAATATTCTGAGGAACATTTAAGTGATAAGTTTACATTTATTCAGTAAAAAATGGCAAATATACCTCAGTTTCCTGCATTTGATCCTGACTGTGACCAGACAAACCTGTCACAGAGGTGGGTCAAATGGCTTAAAAAGTTTGAAAATTTGTTGATAGTTTCTGACATCAAAAGTGCTGAAAGAAAGCGTGCCTTTCTACTTCATTATGCAGGTGATAGAGTTTGTGACATCTTTGACACACTGAAAGACACTGGTGGTGCCAAAGATTATGACACTGCCAAAGCCAAACTAACAGAGCATTTCAAACCAAGGCAAAATACTGCAATGGAAATTATGCATTTCAGGAGAGCAAAACAACTCTCTAATGAAACTGTGGATCAATACCACACACGTCTGCAGGGTTTAGCAGCCCATTGTGAGTTTGCTGATGTTGACAAAGAAATCAAACAGCAAATAATTGAAACATGCACATCTACACGTCTCCGTCGAAGAGCTCTAGAACTTGTTGATGATGAAAGTTCTCTTACCAAGATACTGGATATTGCTCGTCGAATGGAAGATGCTGCACGTGATGCTCGTGTCATGGAGTGCAGTGCCAATAACGGTTCTGCCACTGTTACTAACAGTGATGAGGTATGTAAAGTTCAGGGAGGACATCGTAATCAAAGAAGACATGCCAAACCTAACAGTAAATTTAGCCGAGAACCACGTCACAACTGGGGTCAAGGAACAAGGCTCAAGCAGTCACAACGACCCACATCAGAGGGTGTCAACAATAAATGTTACAATTGTGGAGGAGACTACCCACACCAAGATAATGTTTGTCCTGCTCAAGGTAAGAAGTGCTATGAGTGTAGAAAACTAGGTCATTTTGGTGCTATGTGTCGTTCTGCACTAAAGAAACCACAGTCAATGAATAAAAGCACTGTACGAGGATCAGGTCATAGGGGTCGAGGTGGTAAACACAATATTGCACCTCATATCCAGAATGTTAATAATGTACAAGACAACATTTCATTACAACCAGTCTCAGATGACAGTGAAGGTGATTATACTTATGGAGTACAATCAATCACAGAATGGAATGATCTTCCAAACAACCCAGAGACTATAGTATATATTGCTGGGATTTGTCTCAAAGTTCTTATTGACACTGGATCAAACATTGACACCATGGCTGAGTGCCACTATGAAAAATTTAGAAAACAGTTCCCAAAGCTAGAAAAATACAATGGTAAAGCCACTGCCTATGCTTCGAAGTTAGCCTTGCCAGTGATTGGAACTTTCACTGCAGAGATTAAGTCAAAGAATGCAATGCTCATTACTACATTCCATGTTGTTAGGAATGCAAAGGAGTCTTTACTCAGTTACAAGACTTCAACCAAATTGGGGCTACTTCAGCTTTCTAATGCTGTAGCAGTGGAATCTGCAAACAATGTTGATGGTATTGTTGCTGAATTTTCTGATCGATTTAAATCCATAGGTTGTTATACTGATAGCAAAGTACATCTGCATATCAACCCAGATGTAATTCCAGTTGCCCAACCACATCGCCGACAACCATTCCATACTCGCAAGAAAGTCGATGCCGAACTGGATAGGCTGATAGAACTAGATATCATTGAACCAGTAACAGGCCCAACACCATGGGTAAGCCCAATTGTCACTCCACCAAAGCCGAAGAATCCAGATGAGATACGCATTTGTGTGGACATGCGTGTTCCCAACAAGGCAATAATGCGTGAACGCCATCCTACACCGACTGTAGATGATATGATCTACCGCTTGAATGGTGCAACCGTATTCAGCAAGTTAGATTTAAACAAGGGCTATCATCAGCTTGAACTTGATGATGAGAGTCGCTTCATCACAACGTTTACGACACATCGAGGTCTGTATAGGTACAAGCGCCTGAGTTTTGGTATTAACAGTGCTGCCGAGGTATTCCAGCACACCATCAGCCAGGTATTACAAGATATACCTAATGCTGACAACATGTCTGATGACATCATTGTTTATGGCCGTACCCAAGCTGAACACGACAAAGCTCTTCGTGCAACATTGCAACGCTTACGAGAAAAGAATTTGACGCTAAGCCGAGCAAAGTGTGAGTTCAATCAACATAAAATTGAATTCTTTGGACATGTACTTAGTGACAAAGGTCTGTCTCCAGATCCTAAGAAAGTTGCAGATATCAAGAATGCTGCACCTCCTTCAACGTCCACTGAAGTACATAGTTTTCTGGGAATGGCAAACTACTGTTCTCGCTTCATTCCAGATTTTGCTACCATTACGAAGCCTCTACGTGAGCTCCTGAAGAAAAACGCATCATGGTACTGGAGCGATATCGAGCAAAATGCATTTGATGCTGTGAAAGATGCACTAGTAGAGAATGCGACTGCTGCATACTTTGATCCATCAATGGACACTGAGTTAACGGTGGATGCTAGTCCTGTTGGATTAGGTGCTGTTTTAGCCCAACACAAACCTGGTCAACCAGATTCCAGAGTAGTAATTGCCTACGCCAGCCGTTCTCTCACAGATGTTGAGCAACGATACAGTCAGACAGAGAAGGAAGCTCTTGCTCTTGTATGGGGCTGTGAACACTTCAATGTGTATCTGCTTGGTGCACCCTTCACCACGATAGTCACTGACCACAAACCGTTGGAGACCATCTTCAATAATCCAAAGTCCAAACCACCAGCTCGCATTGAGAGATGGGCTCTTCGTCTGCAACCATACAACTTTACGGTGAAATACAAGCCGGGTGCAGGCAATCCCGCTGATTACATCAGTCGACATCCTGCAAACAGTTTCACCATCACCAAGCATCAGCAAGTTGCCGAGGAATATGTACACTCTGTAACCTGTGATGCAGTCCCTAAGGCTCTTACTCTTGATGAAATCCGTACTGCAACCCTAGAGGACCCAACTCTGCAAGCAACAGTGGATGCATTGACTAAGAAAAAGTTTCCACGCATCCCACCCTCAGGAGTTGACCAAGATGCATTCAAAGCACTTGAACGCATCCAGACAGAATTAAGTGTTACGCAACAACGCGACACTGTGCTGCGAGGTACTCGTATCGTGATTCCAGCTGTTCTCCAGCAACGTGCTCTGAAGCTTGCACATCAAGGACACCAAGGTCTTGTTAGGACCAAACAGCTGCTACGAGAAAAGGTGTGGTTTCCTGGCATTGATCGTCAAGCAAAGGATATGCATGATGCCTGTGTCCCTTGCCAAGCTGCAGTGGATACTTCAAGACCAACACCTCTACAACCTTCACCACTACCTGCTGCACCATGGACGGAAGTATCAATGGACTTCTGCGGACCACTACCAACTGGAGAGTACTTGATGGTAGTCATTGATGATCACTCACGTTATCCAGAAGTAGAAATCATCAATTCCACATCTGCAAAGGCCGTCATCCCGAAACTCGACAAGATCTTTTCAAACTTTGGCATTCCTGAAGTTGTCAAGACGGACAATGGACCGCCATTCAATGGACAAGACTTCGTCAACTTTTCTGAGCATATTGGATTCAAACACCGCCGTGTGATGCCACTACATCCCCAAGCAAATGGAGAAGTTGAGAGATTCATGCAACCTCTCATGAAAGCGGTACGCTGTGCTCATGCCGAAGGACGATCCTGGAAACAAGCTATGTATGCTTTTCTCAGGAACTACCGTGCAACACCGCATGGAACACTGGGCAAGTCACCTGGTGAACTTTTATTTGGACGTCCTATGAGAATCGCACTACCCGTCATGCCAGCCGAGGTAACGGATAAACGTCTCGCTCAGAAGGATGCACTAGCCAAGGGCAAAATGAAAATTGCTCATGATCAACGTGCAAAGGAACAGTTCATAAAGGTTGGAGACACTGTTCTCGTTAAAAAGAAAAAAGAGGGAAAGTTAGATATGCCGTATGATACAAAACCATATAAAGTGATTAGTGTAAAAGGAACTATGGTAACAGCTAGTAATAGAGATCATAGTATAACACGTAATATGGCTTATTTCAAAGTGATTCCAACTAGTGTAGAAAATGATGAAGTGCAAAGTCGTGCAAAAGAAAAAGAAAAAAATAGTTATAACCCGACAAACAATTCATCAAGGGATGTTATTGCATTTAAGGACTCTCGTCCTAAACGTCATGTTAAACGCCCTACACGATTTGATGATTAATTGTGTTCCTATGTAATGCAAAGTATTTACTTATTATGCTAAACTAAATTTAATATTGTTTGAATAATGCAGATATCTCATTCAATATTTTGTAACTTTGTATTACAGTTTCTTTCATGTTTGTTTAACATTGCATATGTATTTTTAACATTGAAATCCTTTGTGGAAAAGATTAAGTTGTTTAAATTCTTTGTGTGCTTAATTAATGTTAAATGTATGCAGTATCTCTTGATATGGTAATAACTTACTTTGTGTCAATAACTTTGCTTTGTGCTACAAGCATGGTAGACATCCTGTATTCATTCTTTTTAAAGAAAAGGAGGGATGTCATGTTCACAGAAAATGGTACCATCCGTTTTCTATGTGCGGCGGCTGGGACGCCAGAGGAGAGGTAAACAATAGAGCGTACAGGACGCCAGCCAAGCTTGGTAGCCACTAGTCATGTAATCATATTAAGTATTAAAGTCAGTAACCAAGTCATGACTTTACATCAACCCTACAACCAAGACTTCCTCAGTAACACACAAACACCACAGGGGGGTCTCATGTTATGTCAAAAGTACCATACCTGCCGAGATAACTGGAATCCCTCAGAGATATAGAGGTATTGAAAGTATTAGCTTGCGGATACAATTAAAGGACCGAGAGTTAAATTTCATTAATCTATCCATCTCTGATAGCTTCCTTGATTTAAGATACTTGCCAGATTCCTTCTTTTCTGAAGATACACTTGTGGTAGGGGATTTTAATGCCAGACATCCAGCTTTAGGATCAAGGGGTAAAGCAAATAGGAATGGTTGCAGATGGTACCAGTTTTTGCAGGAACATGAAGATGTTCAACTGCTGGGCGAGCCCTCTCCTACTCATTTGAGGGGAGGGAGATTAAATTATGCTGGTTTAATAAATGCTGAGGGCATAGAGGGGAATTGTCTTACTGTGGATGAAATGCTAAGTGATCATTTTGCATTACAAATACAGCTTAAAACAAATAAAAACAAGAATCAAGATGATCCAAGAGGGTGAAGAAATGATAGAGAATGGCAATGGTGGACAGTAGTAACACACTTAAGAATTATTCAATAATAAATACAAATTCATCCTTCACTTATGGTAAAGGAAAGTCTACTTAGAAGGTCAATTTACATGAGATTAAGATTAGGATACAAATATATCTGGCAATACGGTGTTGATGTCAGTGAAAAAGATAAGGAGTGTAAATTATGCAGTATGCCGCACGCCCACACCTTAGAACATTATGTACTAGAGTGTAAACTTATTGATAACTATAGAAATAAGGAAATAAGTAATGTACCACATCAAATTGTTTGGATGTGTGATAATGGTATGATAGACAGTATACTTAGGAGCTACAAGAATTTTGCCCCGAGAGTGTAACAATTATATGCTGTACTTACTATATAAACCTGCAATGTTAAATGGTCACTGCTTGATCGCAAGCGGGGATGTTTCTGGCGGGGGAGAAAGAAACAATTGCGCAGCGCGTCCCGCGGCGTTGCGCGGGCAGTTTGGGGCTGTATAAATACGGGCGCACAATGGGGCTCTGCCCTCACTCCGCCTGCCCTCGCCGCTGCCCTCGCAAAACCCCACTCTCCCCCCCTTTGCAAGCAGCTGCTTTTGTACCCCCGTCGTGCTTTGCACAGTTGTCCCGATTGTCTCCCCACTGCATGTGGGAAGGGGGTTGCAGCGCCGGTCCCCAAGTGTCCCGCTGTCCGCAGCTAATACTTTGCCCAGTCTAGGTGCTAGTAAGCCCTACTTGTAGTCACACCCCCTTCTCCTTATCCATTAGGTCTTTTACGGCCTCTTGGCCGGGTACATTACGTGTTATGTGGTCTCTCACTTATTAGTTATTCTTTGTGTCCTGCCTGTTATATCCTAGTGTTATATAATTACTACACATTTGCACTCGGCCTTAATTCTAGTACCAGTTAACCTTTAGGTTTCTGCAGAATTAGTTTCCATGTCACTATAGGCTAAGGTCTCATACTTACTACGGGTGTACCTTTTAAGTTAAATCTAGTCCTCGGACTTGGAATTGTTACTGTTAATTCTTACTTTATATATTTACTTTATATATTTTAATATAAACGTTATATATTTACTTAATTTATATATTTGAAACTTTATATATTTACATGTTCAATATTAAGTTTAATATAATATCAACTTTGTTATAAGTCTATAATATAAACCGTGTTTAATATAAACTTTATATAATTACTTACTTTATATATTTTAACTTTATATATTTACATGTTCTGCAGAATTTAATCTTCAATAAACTTTAACGCCCCATACTGCCAGTATCTTTCTCCCCCTGGTCAGAAAATGGGATTCTTGTAATGTTATTTGTCTATTTGTACTCACTGAATTTGTGCGCCCCTTGAGGGACTTAATTGAAGTAGAGAGGGGTAGAAATAGCCTAAGCTACTCTATCCCTTTGAGATGTATTTATTGCTTATCTCAATAAACATACTTGAACTTGAACTTTGCGTAATAGTGGCTTTAGGCATTGTATGTACTAGCCCTATCTATAAATCCATCACTCAAAATCAAATCAAAATCAAATGTTTATTTAGGTAAGGTACATACATACAAGAGATTTTACAAAAAGTGATGGATTTATAGATAGAGCTAGTAGATACAATGCCTAAAGCCACTATTACGCAAAGCGTTTCGGGCATGAAAAACTTAAATGACTAAAGCTTAATACTAATTGAGCATAAAGAGTAAAATGAAAACATGGAATGAAAACATAGCTGAAAAAGCAGCACAAATACAATTCTGTCGACAAACAGCGCTCTTTAAAAAATAACAGACATTGGTTGACAATAAAGGGGTAAGGTAGGTTACAGGGAACTTATTAGGTATAGCTTCGTTTTTATCTTAAACTGGTTGAGAGAGGTACAGTCTTTAACATGGTTAAAGTAATGCCATACTCTTTCTAAAATCTCTTGTATGTATGTACCTTACCTAAATAAACATTTGATTTGATTTGATGTTTCTGTGAATAATTCAATTTCTCCCACCCTACCCACAACATCGGTGTTAAGTTTTAGTCATTATTGTTTTTCCTGCCTGAAACGCTTTGCGTAATAGTGGCTTTAGGCATTGTATGTACTAGCTCCATCTATAAGTCGATCAATTTATGTAAAATCTCTTGTATGTATATACCTTACCTGAGTAAACATTTTATTTTATTTATTTATTTTTATTTTATAAAGGCCCGGCCCCCAATAAGATATAAACAGTGATAATTAATTGGCTACAAGACAATGTCAGTCTAGAGGTAGATCATTGATCTCCTACACGGGAGGAATGGATACTCCTTTAAAACTAACTTATTTATTAAACTCTCTTAACAACCCCCCATATACATTCACAACAATAACAATAATTACTTTACCACCCTATCTTACGTTAAAAGCCTTGGTCCACATAAGCAGGATACAAGGTTTTACAATGAGCACAAGCTAGGGTAAAGTCTACTAGGCAAGGGACACTAGCAAGGACTCTAGGTAGCTTACTGGTACCACTGGAGCCCACGTGGTTCCACTGGGACCCCATTAGAGTAACTTAGCAATATAAGCACTAGTGATCGCCTAATTAATACACAGTAATACTCTACACATTAGAACACACTTATGCCAGAAAATGTGAACACAACTCAGTACTTATCTTGGTAAACTAGACACAGAAATAGGTAAGGGAGAGAAGCAGGAGGAAGGGTAGAGGGGTGCAGAGCAACTCAGTAGAGCTCTTGACACCACGAACGCCAGCCAGAGAAGGAGGAGCGTCTCCAGTTTCAGCTTCCTCCAGCTGACTCGCTGCCGGCCGACTACTCAGCTAATCGTACAGCAGCCCTATATCCAAGTTTACTCAGATCTACTTTACTAATACTTTCTAATAATTTGTAAACATAGTTGATATATAAGCTCTAGTCATTAATGTTTTACCTGCCCGAAACGCTTTGCGTAATAGTGGCTTAAGGCATTGTATGTACTAGCTCTATCTATAAATCCATCAATCTTTGTAAAATCTCTTGTATGTATGTACCTTACCTAAATAAACATTTATTTATTTATTTATTTATTTTGATGCCTATTTTATTAATTAATAATTAACCACATGCTCAGTCTTTAAATGCTCTGTGAGAAACAAGAATTGTCTTACGTCTGGCAAGGAAGATGCAAACAGACACACCTCTACAAGCGCATCAAATAATATAAAGCAGTTTATTTAGCTGAATTTGACCTCTGGTTTCCACTGAAGAACCCAGGGTTTTAACACTCCTCCCCCCTTCAGAGAAAAAAAAATGTGGCTACTAGAATAGTAGTCATATTTTTTTGTAAAAGTATACAGAGAATAAAAAGGAAAATCTATGACATAAAAGAAAATCAATCAAAACAACAATTTCTCTGCAAGAAAAGTAGAAAGGAATTCTCTGAAAGAAAAAACACATTCACAAAAAAAAAAAAAGGGAAGTAAATAAATTGGACACGGAATATTTAATGTCACAGGAGAACCTACAAAAAAAATATATAACTAAAGCATGACAGTTGGTATATGGCTTCCTGTGGCCCAGATGAAAGTTACTCAGGCAACAGCGACAGAGCGTCGGCTATCACGTTGAGCCGGCCCGGTAAGTGGATAATGGAAGATTGAAGTCCTGTAGGTAGAATGCCCACCTGAGGATGCGTTTATTTTTTTCCTTCATCTGATTCAGGAAGACTAGTGGGTTATGGCCCGTGTACACTTCCACTATATTACCTGTGAGGTAGACTTCGAACTTTTTTCATGTTAACACTAGTGCTAATGCCTCTTTTTCTACCACTGAATAATTGCGTTGAGCCTTGTCAAATTTCACAGAGTAATAATATACTGGGTGTTCCACTTGATCATCCCCAGTTTGCAACAACACTGCACCAGCACCCGAGTCAGACGCGTCAACATGAATTTTAAATGGTCAGTCGAACCTGCATACGAACAGTCGTATGCAGTCTCTGTGGTGTAGTGGTAAGACACTCGCCTGGCGTTCCGCGAGCGCTATGTCATGGGTTCGTATCCTGGCCGGGGAGGA
This sequence comes from Procambarus clarkii, assembly GCF_040958095.1. Taxonomy (NCBI): domain Eukaryota; kingdom Metazoa; phylum Arthropoda; class Malacostraca; order Decapoda; family Cambaridae; genus Procambarus; species Procambarus clarkii. Next base: position 20,733,213 of record NC_091154.1, read on the forward strand.
TTTACTGGGCGCAATTCCTTAACTGTAGCCTCTGTTTAACGCAACAGTAAAATGTGTACTTGGATGAAAAAACGATTCTTCGCTGCAGGGGATCGTATTCCAGGGACCATAGGATTAAGGACTTGCCCGAAACGCTACGCGTACTAGTGGCTGTACAAGAATGTAACAACTCTTGTATATATCTAAAAAAAAAAAAAAAAAAAAAAAAACCTTGGACCCGCGAGCATTGGGGGGGAAGCTAAGATCAATTTCAAAGTCTGTGAGAGGAGTGGCAACACTGGAAAAGTTCTGACAAAAGCGTCAATAGTACGCACAGATACCAATAAATCTTTGAATGTCCTTTTTAGACTGAAGCACAGGATACTCTAGAATGGCACTGATTTTATCTTGCCGAGGTAACACTTTTCCTTGGCCCACTTCATTACCGAGGTATGTCACTGTGCCTTAGCCAAAATTACACTTTTTTGCATTTAAGGTTAGATTTGCATTTATCAAAACTGTGAACAACTGGCATAACCTAGCTATATGGTCAGCCCAATTACTATCAATGAGCACAATGTCATCTCAATACGCCCGGCAATTTGGCACATTAGCGAGCAGAGAGTTCATTAGCCTCTGGAACGTGGCAGGGGCATTACGCAAGCCGAACAGTAACACTTGATACTCAAAAACACCCTCGGGTGTCACAAATGCAGTTAGTTGTTTAGCACGTTCAGTGAGCGGGATTTGATAGTACCCCCTTGAGAGGTCGAATTTCGAGACGTACTTGGCGTTTCCAATCTCGTCGATGCAATCCTCGAGGAGGGGCAGCGGATAGGCATCCACAATGGTCACCTTGTTGAGCTGCCGATAGTCAGTGCATAATCGCCAGGAGCCGTCTGGTTTGGGGACCAAAAGGCAGGGCGAGCACCAAGAGCCCTGGCTCAGCCAGATGACGCTGTGCTGGAGCAGGATTCGACCTCTTTCTGTACGATGGACCTCTTTTCCAGACTCATTCGATAGCGTTGAAGGTGAATGGGGGTGTAGTCTGTCAACTTGACATCATTGTAAATGGCATCAGTCTGGGTCGGGACCTCCCCGAACAGACTGGAGAATTCATCAAGCAATGACTGCACCTCTTCACGTTGGGCCATCTGCAAATCGGACAGTCCCTCCTCCACAGCATGCACAGAACTAGAATTATTGAGAATGAGATTAGTTGGGTCCCCAGAACAATCATTCCCTCCCTCACTGGAAATGGAAACATTGGTTAGTGCAATGGGCCTGGAGCCCTGGAACTTCTTCAGCCGATTCAAGTGTACGAGCATTACCTGGTTACGCTTAAATAAATAAATAAATAAATGTTTATTCAGGTAAGGTACATACATACAAGAGATTTTACAAAAATTTATCGATTTATAGATAGAGCTAGTACATACAATGCCTAAAACCACTATTATGCAAAGCGTTTTGGGCAGGAAAAACATTAATGACTAAAACTTAATACTAATTGAGTATAAAGAATAAAATGTGTTGAGAACAAATAAAAATAAAGATAAAAAAGGGGGGAACATGGCTGAAAAAGCAGCACAAATACAATTAGGTCGACAAACAGCATTGTTTAAAAAAACAGACTTGGGTTGACAATAGAGGGGTAAGGTAGGTTACAGGGAATTTATTAGGTAGTGCTTCGTTTTTATTTTAAACTGGTTGAGAGAGGTACAGTCTTTAACATGGTTGGGAAGGTCATTCCACATTCTGGGCCCCTTGATTTGTAGAGCATTTCTGGTTTGATTAAGTCGTACTCTAGGAATATCAAAACTGTATTTATTTCTGGTATGGTGCTCATGGGTTCTGTTACAACCTTCTATGAAGCTTTTGAGATCAGGATTGGCATTATAGTTTAGCGTTTTATATATGTATAATACACATGAGAGAATGTGCAGTGACTTAATGTCTAACATATTCAGAGATTTGAGTAGGGGTACCGAGTGATGTCTGGGGCCAGAATTGGATATTGTCCTAATAGCAGCTTTGTGTTGAGTAATTAGAGGACGTAAGTGATTTTGGGTAGTAGAGCCCCAAGCACAAATACCATAGTTGAGATATGGATAGATAAGGGAGTAATAGAGAGTCACCAGGGCAGGGCGTGGTACATAATATCTGATCTTAGAAAGAATGCCCACAGTTTTTGAAACTTTTTTTGATATGTTTAGAATGTGTCCCTGGAAATTCAGCTTGTGGTCAATGAGAATGCCAAGGAATTTGCCATCTAATTTGTTACAAATTTGGGTATTGTTTATTTTGAGATTTATTTGATTAGAGGATTTATTGCCAAACAGAATATAAAAAGTTTTGTCAATGTTAAGGGTGAGTTTGTTGGCAGTTAGCCACAGATGGACTTTATTTAGCTCAGTATTTACTGTGGCATTTAGTGCAAGGGGATCAGGACTGGAGTAAATGAAGGTTGTGTCGTCAGCAAATAGAATTGGTTTGAGGTGTTGGGAGGCATTTGGAAGGTCATTAATGTAGATGAGAAAGAGGAGAGGGCCAAGTATGCTGCCCTGGGGAACACCAATGTTGATGGGTAGGGTGGGAGAAATTGTATTATTCACAGAAACACATTGGAGCCTGTCAGTAAGGTAGGATTTGAGGTATTGTAGGGAGTGTCCTCTGACACCATAATGATGTAATTTAAGAAGAAGGTTTTGGTGGTTGACAGTATCGAAAGCTTTACGCAGGTCCACAAATAACCCAACAGGGAACTCATTTTTATCAAGAGCTGTATGAATCGAGTTAAGCATACTAATAAGTGCATCGTTAGTGCTTTTTTTGGGCCTGAAGCCATATTGGCAAGGGCTAAGTATATTGAGTTTAGCTAGATATGAGTAAAGCTGCTTATAGATTAGTTTTTCAAAATTTTTTGACAAGTTTGGCAGGATTGATATAGGTCTGTAGTTGTTAACATCTGTGAGATCACCACATTTGTGGACAGGCGTTACTCTCGCTTTTTTTAGAATATCTGGAAAGGTTTGGAGTTCAAGTGACTTGTTGAAGAGCAATGCAATAGCAGGGGCTAAAGATCTGGAGGCTTTTTTGTAGATTAAAGTTGGTATCTCCTCAAGGGCACCAGACTTGGTTTTAAGGGAAAGGATTATCTCATTGACGTCAGTGGAATTAATAGGCTTTAGGTACAGAGACTGTGGATAGTTCCCTGTAAGATAGTCCTTAATGTCAGTACTGGAAGATGGAATATCATTAGCAAGGGATGAACCAATGGAAGAGAAGAACCTATTGAACTCAATAGCAGAATCAGAGGCTGAAAGCTGACCATCGTTATTAGACAGGAGAGTCGGTTTGTTATTTAAAGACTTCTTTGATCCCAATATTTGTGAAATTGTTCTCCAAGTTTGTTTAATGTTGCTCTTTATTTGGGTAAATTTATCTTCGTAGTATTTAGTTTTGGCTCGTCTAATTATCTTAGATAGCAATAATGAGTAATTCTTTGAGAATTCTTTGGAGACAATTCCTAACCTATACTTCTTCTCAAGGTCATGTTTTTTATTAATAGATTTAAGTATTCCCTTTGTAAGCCAGGGATTTTTAAGCCTTTTGGTTGTGACTTGTTTTGTAAGCATAGGACAGTGGGTATTAGAAAGGCTAAGAGTTTTTTGAAGAAAAGATTGAACTGCTAGGTTGATGTCCTCTATGTTACCTAACTCGGACTCCCAGTTGACATTATCAGTAGCAGTTATAAAATTGTCTATAGCAGTTTCATTGTGTAGTCTAAAACGTATCTCTCTTGACTCAAGAGGTGGTTTGCTAATGTTAGTTAAGAGAAATGTGGGGTAATGGTCTGTAGTGCTATCGGTGATTATACCTGAAGTAAGCGGAGAGGTTATGTTTGTCCAGATGTGATCTAGAGTCGAGGCAGTGCTATCAGTGATTCTAGTAGGTCTAGTGATTAAGGGTATGAGGAAGCAGGAATTCATACAGTTGAGGAAGCTAACAGCAGTAGGGTGTTCTGGCTCGCAGAGGTCAATATTAAAGTCCCCTGCGATAATTAGGTGGTTTTTGTTCAGTCTGTTATCAAGTATTAGATTTCTAAGGTTTGAGTTGAATTCGGACACATCAGTGTTAGGAATTCTATAAACTGCACCCACAGACAGGATAGACTCGGCACCCTTGACTCTGAAGCTGGCGAAGATATACTCCCCATAGCAGTCTCTAGTTCTAATTTCTTTTAAGCATGTTAGTTCTTGGTGGTAGTGAAGAGCAGTGCCACCACCTCTCTGAAGTTGACGACAGTTGTGAATTGCTGAGTAGTTAGGCATGTTAAAGAGTTGAGTAGTGTCCTCTTTCTACCATGTTTCAGTAAGTATAATAAAAGAGAATTTGTTGTCAATAGCTTCAATCAAGGCACTAACATCATCGAAGTGTTTACCTAGGGATCTAACGTTCAAATTCATTACACAGATATTGTGATTATGAGTTAATACATTGTTTACATCATGTGCTGCAAAAGATCTTCAATTTAGATCATTAAAGTGATTATTGTCATAGATAGTGGATAAGAGGTTAAGTTCTGGGTCTATACTTGACTGCATAAAAAAAGCAGATTGCAGGAAAAACAAGAAAAAAAAATGTACACAATAGATGGAACCGCTCAATTACCCCCTGACTCTGTGGATGATATGGGCTGGAAACCTTATGAGTTATTCCATGGTCCTTACAGAATTGTTAAAAAATATCAAACTTAAAGTTAGTACCATTGTCAGTTTGCACGACCCGAGGCAGTCCAAAAGTGAAAAAAATGCAACATACGAGCAACAACAGTCTTTGCTCGGATGTTCCTTACAGCAAAATCCTCTGGGTAACGGGTCGTGATACACATCATCGTGATTAGGTAAATATTACCAGACTTAGTTCTAGGATATGTTCTTAGTTCTTTGGATAAGCACCTCCAAAGGATACCTGATCAACCAGGCTGTGATTCATACGTCAGGCTGCGAGCAGCCGCGTCCAACAGCCTGGTTGATCAGTCCGGCAACCAGGAGGCCTGGTCGACGACCGGGCCGCGGGGACGCTAAGCCCCGGAAGCACCTCAAGGTAACCTCAAGGTAGGTAATGGACCAACACAGTCCATTACCACATGAGAAAATGGTTCCTCTGGCACGACAATAGGCCTTAGCGGAGCTTTAGGTGGTGTCTGGTTTGGCTTCCCAACAAGTTGACAAGCAATACATGCATTACAAAATTTTGCCACATCGCTTTTCAGCTTGGGACGAAAAAAATACTTGCAGATTTTGTGATAAGTAATATTAATACCTTGATGTCCCCCCTAGGATCATCATGAGCAGCTGACAAAACTCTCTCTCTATAGCAGGTCGGCAACATAATCTGGTGGACTACCTCCCACTCATTTGACAAGGGAGCACTCTGTGGTCTCCATTTTATCATCAAAATCCGATCATTGTAGTATTACCCAGTTGCTGCGTCTACTGTTTCCTCCTTAGAGATGGCTACCTCGTGACATTCTGCAAGACTGGGTTCAGCTTTCTGTAACTCACTCAAGGAGGCGTCCAGGCCTTGGTCAGATGCCATTGGCCGAGGCTCAACAGTGTTCTCCTCCACCTCCCCACTACTCTCGGTAGGCGGCGGTGGCAGGCTCTCCACAATGTTCTCGGCCACGTCATCGAGTCAGGCCATGAATTTGTCCGCAAGGTCCACTTGGCTTTCACCACTCGGAAAGTTCCTCGTGTCCTCAGGATTTGTTCCTCGTGTCCCCTTGGCAAGCACAGGGCTGCCCTTACATTTAAGTCCCATAGACCTGGTCACCGCGCACGCAGGGTACACAACATTATCCTCTGCGGCGGGTAGATCCAGGGAAACCTTAGGGGTAGGCAACATAATAGGCAGTCTGGGGTCCCCTACCTTATCCCCTGCTAAATCATTACCCAATATTACATCAACATTAGGAAAAGATAGGTACTGTTATGATCCCAGGCAGCCGAAAAACGAGTCTCTCCTTTGAGAATTTTTCTATCAAGCCTGACCTGACTAGAAGGTCTAGGAAATATAGAGGTGAAGACACAGATGTAAAATAGTTGGTTGGATTTGATAAACCATTTAAGATTATGGGCAGTGAATAAGAAAATAGATAAATGACTGGTTAGGAGATGTGGATAATTTGCTGGAGGTGTGAGGCTCGCTTAGAGAGAAGCTTAAGTCACCTGAGTACCAGACATCGTGAGGGGAAGCTGCGCTCCGTGTGAGCTCCTGTCAGAGAAGAACCCGTAGTGATACATCTCCAAGAGAATGGAAGTGTGCAGACGTTCCAGCTGTGGAATCGAGCTGGGAACGTGAGGTCTCAAGTCCTGGACGGAGAGGAGAGTTTATTAAGCCGCCCAGAGACATTATTGTGGGACGTGGGAGCGCCCTGATCAGACGCTGTCAGAGGGATAGCGCCCTCGACTAGACAATCTGTGGTAAGCACGATTTAAGCCAGTTAATTTATAGTGATTATTTGTAGTTGGTTGTGTGCCCAGCGACAGCAGCGAATGTTTATTGATAGGTTAGACATGGTTTGGTAAGGCAGGAAGCCTAAATAAGAGGACAGAGATGAGAAAGACAGCTGGAGGGACGAGCAGCACGTCCTCTCCCGTCGACCACCTGAAGCCAACTGACTGGCGGCGGAGGACCCTCCCAGAGTTGAGGAGCCGCCTGCCAGGCAAGGCGGAGCATGGACCAGCCCAGACGGGGGAGTCCACTCTCACAGCATGTAGAGAGCAGATAGATGTTGGATGCAAACATATTGTGTGGATTATTTCGTATATGTGTTTATAAGGAAACATTTTTATTGGCGTGTCAATGGGTTGCAGGTTGTCTTTGGGGAAGAAGTTGCTGAGAACTTCGAAGCCAGCACAGAGGGAGTAGTTGATGAGACTCCAAGGTAGTGGAGCAGAGGACCTCGAGCTGTGAGGAGAAGCAGTGAAGAGTAGTGTCACGTGTTTCTGTAATACCAGTGGCGAAACTCCAGTTCTGTTCGAGGAAACTTCATGGTGTAGCAGCCAGGAGAGCTGTGGAGGACCCTAGTAGAAGTGGTGAAGCACCATAGTTGCTCAAGGAAAACTTCATGGTGTAGCAGCCTGGAGGAGCTGAGGAGGATCCTGGAAGATAAACCCGGAAGAACCTGAAGAGATCAGGGTAGTGAACTTCCAGAGGTGGAAGGAAAGTTCTGGTGGATTACTTGTAGGGAGTTGGTAGAGTGTTTTGTTGTCATTAGCGTGCAAGACGCAATGAAAGGTGAGTGATTGTTTGCCATTTTTGTGCCAAGGAGTACTTATACTGAAGTATAGAGTTACAGTCGTAGGCTGGATTACCTACAGAGACATACATATGTGTTCTAGGACTGATAGGGTGATCGATTGATCATTGTTGTATGTCAAGGAACATTTATACTAATATTTATGTTATTGCAGTCATACACTGATTTTCCTTGTACATGTTTATAGACATATATATTCTCTTGCTGATAGTGCAACATTGTGTTATAAGACTTGACCTACTTGAGGAGGTTGGTAGTATTAGGTGGTGAATCAAGAGATAGGATACCACTTGATAAGCAGATGATAGAGTTCTGATGGTGTTGGAGTGCAACCTGACTGAAATAGTATAGAGTGTAGGATTCATTATTATTATTATTATTATTATTATATGTGTGTATGTATTGTGTATGTGCTTTGTCCAGTAAATGTATTCCAATTTGCTGGTGTTTGCCCTTGTTCTAGTGAGGCTTCCCAGGAAGTAGTAAAGAAGGAGAGAGAAAGAGAAAGAACCAAGAACCACCGCTGTAGACAGGGTAGAACGGAATACTAATAAGACAAAGGGGATTGAGATCATATCACATAAGGAGAGTGGGGAGTCACAGCGGCTCGAGTGGGTGTGTACACATGACAACGAGGCTAAGTATTGGAGCCGCATCCCCTAAACGTGTGACGTTGAACCCCTCTCCAAGAGCCAGAAGCGCCCAGGGTGATCTCCGGGTAAAGTATAAGCACTCTACCGAGTTTTGGGTTGGGTGGTCCATGAAGAAGTATCATCAACGACAACACCCAACCCGCAATACAACAAATTGAGGGCCTGTGTCCGGGAGAGAGAACTGACACACCCACACCCGTCCAAGAGTGGATTTGTACACCCCTTGTGGAAATAGATACACTGTGTGACCGCAGGTGTATATTCTCTCTCTTGGGAAGACTCACAGGACAAGATGGATAAGGTGCAAGCATTTGTGGAGTCAGGCAAGCCTGAGGACCTGGAAGGTTGCACGAGGGATCAATTAAAACAAATAGCAGAAATATGTGGCATCAGGTTGAAAGCATCCAAAGTTGCTGGGATGAAGGATGAGATCCTGAGGCAGTTGAGAGCCAAGAGTGAAGTGACAGAACAAGGAGCCCAGAAAGGAGCTGAAAGTGGAAAGGAGGATGATGGGCAGGATGAAGTGAGATCCCAGGGATCGAGTAGGAGCAGTAAGAGTAGCCGCAGTAGCAGGAACAGGAGTCTGGAAAGGTTCCAGTTAGAGCTCCAGATGCAGCAACAACGAGAGGACAGGGAGAGACAGTTCCAGCTGGAAAAGATGAAATCAGAACTCCAGATGAAAAATGAAGCCGAGAAGGAAAAAGAGAAAACCAGACTGGAAGTAGAAAAAGAGAAAACCAGACTGGAGGTAGAAAAAGAGAAAGCAAGACTAGAGATGGAGAAAGAAAAAGAGAAAGCAAGACTAGAGGCAGAGAAAGAAAAAGCCCAGGTCGAAAAAGAAGAAGAGAGAACAAAACAAATGCAGATAGAAGCAAACAGAACCTTGGCTGAACAAAGGATTGAACATGGGTTGCCAGAGAGCACCACCCCGGTATCACACTCACCAGATGTAAGGATTAGGGAGAAGGACATTCCCTTATTTATTTATTTATTTATTTATTATATTTATATACAAGAAGGTACATTGGGTTTGTGAGAATACATAGCATAGTACAGTAATTGCACTCTTGTAAAGCCACTAGTACGCGCAGCGTTTCGGGCAGGTCCTTAATCTAACAGATAATTTTAAGTAGGTAATTTCAATCAGAATTAATAAAATGATAACAAATACATTGCAAGAAAAAAATGAGATGAGAGAGATTAGTAAGTATATTAAAGCACATTAGTATATTAAAGCTATGATTGATTACATTGACAGCTTGATTAGTAATTTAAACAAGATTAATAGACACCATACAGCAGATTGACAGTACATATAAAAAGACAGCAATGATCGCAATGATAAAGATGTTCAGATTGGGTAAATAAAGATTGGGAGATTGGGTAGCAATAGATACAGTGCAGTTTTAAAGCAAAAGGTAAAAAACTATGAAGATGAAATTAGGTACTTTTTAGTATTGTTTTTGAATGATGCAAAAGTTGGACAGCTTTTCAATTCAATAGGGAGTGAGTTCCATAGACTGGGTCCCTTTATTTGCATAGAGTGTTTACACAAATTAAATTTGACTCTGGGGATATCAAAGAGATATTTATTTCTGGTGTGGTGATAATGGGTCCTATTACATCTGTCCAGGGAGAGTTTCAGAGCAGGATTTGCATTTAAGAACAGGGTTTTGTAAATGTAGTTGACACAAGAGAATTTGTGGAGTGAGATTATGTTTAGGATGTTTAGGGAGTTAAATAAGTGTTGTCTGAGTGTTGTCTGAAAGCAGAATTTGTTATTATTCTGATAGCAGATTTTTGCTGGGTAATGATGGACTTGAGATGGTTTGCAGTGGTTGAACCCCATGCACAGATACCATAATTAAGATAGGGATAGATTAGTGCATAATATAAAGAGATGAGAGCAGAGTTAGGTACATAATATCTGATTTTGGAGAGTATATACCAACTGTTTTAGAGACTTTCTTAGTTATATGTTGTTTGTGGGTACTGAAGTTGAGTCTCTTATCTAGGAATAGGCCAAGAACCTTTCCATCATTTTTATTGCTAATGTTTACATTGTCTATCTGAAGCTGAATGGCATTTGTAGATTTACTTCCAAATAAGATGTAGTAGGTCTTTTCTATGTTAAGTGTTAGTTTGTTGGTTGACATCCATAAGTGGACGTTTTTTAGTTCATTATTAACAACATTATTTAGTGTATGTGGGTTGGGGTTAGAGTAGATGAGGGTAGTATCATCAGCAAACAAAATAGGTTTCAGAATGTTAGAGACGTTAGGCAGATCATTGATGTAAATAAGAAATAAGAGAGGTCCCAAAATGCTGCCCTGTGGCACTCCAACGGTTATTGGTAGAGTGGGAGAGGTTATATTATTGATGGCTACACAGTGGTGTCTATCACTAAGATAGGATTGGATATAGTCCAGTGTATGGCCTCGAATTCCATAGTAATGGAGTTTACGTAAGATGTAATTGTGATTAACAGTATCAAAGGCCTTTTTCAGGTCAATGAAGAGTCCAATCGGAAACTCATTTTTGTCAAGGGCTGAGTAAATTATATCAAGAAGACTAATAATTGCATCGTTGGTACTCTTTTGGGAGCGGAAGCCAAACTGACAGGGGCTAAGAATGTCAAATTTTACGAGGTAGGAGTAAAGCTGTTTGTAGATAATTTTTTCAAATATTTTTGATAGTATGGGTAGGTTCGATATTGGTCTATAATTGTTTATGTCTGCCGGATTACCTCCTTTATGAACTGGCGTTACTCTTGCGTTTTTAAGGATATCAGGGAAGGTATGACACTCAAGGGATTTGTTGAACAGCAGAGCTATAGGTGGGGCAAGGGCGTGGGAGGCGCTCTTGTATACAATGGATGGTATTTCACTGATGTTCCCAGCTTTGGTTTTTTTAGTGTATGATGGACACAACATCTGACGGGCTGACTGGTGAGAGGAGAAGAGAGTTTGGATAGCTGCCTGAGAGATATGTGTTGATATGTGTCTGAGTCTGTGGGATTTTACTAGCAAGGTTAGCACCAACCGATGAAAAGAAGCTATTAAATTCATTCGCCATTTCTAAATTAGATGACGGTGTAAGGCCATCCTTAGAGAGTGTTATCTAGTTGTCAGAGTGTTGATTAGTTCCTAGGATATTAGAGATGGTTTTCCATGTGCTTTTCATGTTGCCTTTTGCTTCTTTGAATCTAGTCTCATAATAGGAAAGTTTAGCTTTTCTTATGATACTGGTGAACACTGATGAGTACCTCTTAACTACTTCCTTTGTAACTAGGCCAAACCTAAATTTCTTTTCATATTCGTGTTTTTTGTTGATTGATTTGATTATGCCACTTGTGAGCCACGGGTTATTTTTTCTTTTATCAGTTACTTGTTTGGTAAGGACGGGACAGTGAGTGTTGTAGAGGCTTAGAGTTTTGAAGAGAAAGAGGTTAGTTAATGAGTTTATATCCTGTGTATTATTAAATTCAGATTCCCAGTTAATATTGTGAAGTGCATTAGAAAGATTGCCTAAAGCTGATTCACTGTGTAGCCTGAATGAGAGTTTCTTGCTTTCTGGTGGTGCTGTGTCCATGTTTGCTATGAGGAAGGTAGGATAGTGGTCAGTTGTTCTGTCGTAAATTACCCCAGATGTAAGGGGAGCTGTTATATTAGTCCATAGGTGATCCAGGGTAGTGGCAGATGTTTGAGTGACTCGGGTGGGCTTGGTGATTGTGGGGATTAGCATACAGGAGTGCATGCTGTTACGGAAATAGTCAACTTGAGGGTTGTTTTGAAGACCCAGGTCAATATTGAAATCACCTCCCAGAATGATGTGATTTTTGTTGAGATTGTTATTTATGATAAGATTCTTTACGTTATCTGAGAATGAAGCTATGTTGGTATTAGGAAATCTATAGATGGCACCGATAGTCAGAGAGGATTTAAGGGATTTACTGGAGAACTTAGCAAAGGTATATTCACAATAGTCGTCTCTATCACTAATGACACTATTGCAGATGAAGGTATCTTTGTAATATATTGCTGTGCCACCTCCTTTTTTATTAGGCCTGCAGTTATGAATGGCTTTATAACCAGCTAAATTGTAGAGTTGGGTATAGTCATTACTTAGCCAAGTTTCTGTTAAAATGATGAAAGATAATTTAGTACCTAGTGCTGTGAGTAGTGCATTTATATCATCAAAATGTTTACCAAGTGACCTAACATTTTGGTTGTAAACTGATAAGCAGGTGCTATTTAGGAGATTGTTTTTTTGCAAGATTTGCTGTGTAATACCTGCAATAATGATGATCAATGTGCTGATTTGTGTGGGTATGAGACAGAAGATTTTGATAAGGATCAATATCAATAAGCATATAGATACAATAATGTCACGATACAATAAGATAAGCAATTACAGGAACAGTTAAATACTAAATCTGCTGTAAATAGAAAGTAATTATTGCAAAACACAACAATAAACCTAGATACACAAAAAATAGAAACAATTAGAAGTAGAGTAAAGATCCCCGTAGATAGCCAGGAAGGATACAGTAGTTAGGTTAAGAGAGAAGAAAAATCAGTAGACCGACAAGAATAATATATAGCAAAAAATAAAGAGACAAATAATAATCGTAAAGTGAAATAATCTTAAAAATCAATTATTTAATATAGCTTAGTTGTGAACCAATAATTAGTATGAACTTGAGAAAAAAAAAAGAAAAAAAATGAGCTCAGTAAATAATTACAATAAATGGTGTATAAATCAAATTACAAATAAATTTAAAATTTAAAAAAGAATAGGGTAAAATTAGATTTAAGAGCAAGATTTTACAATGATACTGAGGTAGATGCTTGCATAAGTGCATGGAGACTTGACTGATTACTGAGGAAATTATATGAATGAGAGAACATTAGGTAAATGGTAAGGCAGAGACAACACCTTGGACAAAGTTAGATTAAGTTAGGTTAGACTAAGGCACTCAAAGAGTTATTTTAAGTATTGGCATTGGTCGGGTTCAAGTTTTCAGATATACCACTTTTCACATATACACAGTTTTCCATACACACAGTTTTTACATATAAACAGTTTTCACATATACACAGTTTTCAGATATACCACTTGTTTGTTCCCGAAGAGGCGGAGAGCTTTTTTGAGCACTTTGAAAAGGTAGCCAGCATCAAGAAGTGGCCACAGGAGGAATGGGCCCAGCTGGTCCAGTTACGATTGACTGGTGCAGCCAGGGAGGCGTACACCCAATTGTCACTGGAAGAGTGCCAGGATTATGCTACAGTAAAGAGCAGCATACTGCGCTCGTTTCAGCTAACCCCAGAAGCTTATAGGAAGCGCTTCAGAGAGATGGTGAAAGTTGGAGCATGTACTTTTGCTGAGACAGCAAGGGATCTGGAAAGACGATTCCAGAAGTGGATTGAGGCTGCCGGAGTTAGATCTTACGCTGACCTGAAGCAACTGATGGTCATGGAAAAGTTCTTAGAAATGATGCATCCCGAAACAAAGTTCAAGATCCAAGAAGCAGGGGTAAAGGATGTGAACGATGCCGCAGATAGGGTAGAGATGATTACTGAAGCATACAAGAGCTTGAGGGAGAACAGAGTGAGAAGCGAGGCGAGACGCAGCAATTGCAGACCCAGTGGAGTCTGGGGAGGAAGAAATTATGAAAGACCCAGAAGAGTCTGGGGTGAGAAGAATTTTGATAAATGGGCAAATAAACGTAGGTACCCTAAAACTCGGAAGAGTAGGTCGCGCACTTCGTCTGAAAGTGAGGATGGAGGAGCTAAACGAGAAACTAATCGTGATCCAGGAAATCAAGAGTCCAGTAAAGCCCCACAGAGTGCAGGTAGTGTGCCTGGCCCGAGGAACTCTCATGCGAGTGGACAAAGTCAGAGCCGCTCTGGTACATATAGAAGAGACTTTTCCCAGGTGAGGTGTTACAATTGTAACGGATTGGGTCACGTGATGCGAGACTGTAGGCAGGGCAAGAGAGTTGTGACCCTGGCCATGTGCGACCCCCGAAGTAAATATATTAATATGTTCCAAGACAAACCACAGAAGATGAACTTAGTGAACGAGAGGTATAGGCCGTTCATCAGTAAAGGTTGGATCACTATAGGAGGCCAACCTGAAGTAAAAGTTGCTATTTTAAGAGATACCGGAGCTAATCAGAGCTTGATTACGAGAAGCCTGGTTGGGAATGATCGACGGTTAGCTGGCAGGAGTAAGATGAAAGTATATGGGTTATTGTCTGGGAGTGACATGCCCATATGTGCTGTTACGACTCTGGGTTCCTCAATTGGAAACCAGAGGTCAAATTGAGCTAAAATAAACTACTTTTTAGTAGGGGGACGCATGGCGAGGTGCATTTGTTTGTATCTTCCCTGCCAGACGTTAGACTATTCTTGTTTCTCAAGGAGCATTTAAAGACTGAGCTTGGGTTATTTATTAAATAATAAAATAGGCACCAACTATGTTTACTAATACCTTCTAATCATTTGTAAAGTAAACCTGAGTAAACTTGGGATAGGAATGCTGTACGATTAGTTGAGTAGTCTGCTGGCAGCGAGTGAACTGAGGGAGGAGAGTGGAGACGCTCCGCCTTCTCTGAGCTGGCGTTGTGGTGAAAAGAACTTCCTCCTCTACCTCTTGTCTCTCAATTTCTGTGTATAATTACCGAGTTAAGTATACTGTAGTGTGTCCTCATTGTCTGGCATAGGCGTGTTCTAATGTGTAGAATATTATACTTTGTATGAATTAGGTGTTCCTTGTGTTTATTAAATTAAATTAATTTAATTATATCTAAAATCTAATAATGGTTGGTTATGGTTATGGAATGGTTAATAAATGGTATGGAATGGTATGGAATGGTATGGAATGGTATGGAATGGTTAATAAATAAGTAAGTTAGTTAAAGGAGTTTTGTTTTTTTTTGTTTTTCAAATCAACGCTGTTTGAATGTAATTTTCTGTAATAATTTGTAATTGTATTTGTGCTGCTTTTTCAACAATGTTCCCCCCTCTTTTACCTCTATTTTTATTTGTACTCAACACATCTTATTCTTTTTACCCATTAGTTTTAAGCTTTAGTCATTAATGTTTTTCCTGCCCGAAACGCTTTGCGTAATAGTGGCTTTAGGCATTGTATGTACTAGCTCTATCTATAAAGCCAACAAACTTTGTAAAATCTCTTTATGTATGTACCTTACCTAAATAAAATTATTATTATTATTATTATTATTATTATTATAGTCCTAGTTATTCTAAGGGAGTCCTAGTGGAACCACGTGGTCTCCCTACCCTAAGCTGACTCAAGCTTCAGTTCTTCACTAGTAGTACTTTACCCTAGCTTGTTCTCAGTGTAAACCTTGTATCCTGCTTATGTGGACCAAGGCTTTTAACGTAAGATAGTGTGGTAAAGTAATTATTATTATTGTTATTGGTGTGAATGTATATGGGGGTTGTTAAATGGTTATTAAATAAGTAAGTTAGTTAAAGGAGTATCCAATCTTCCTGTGTAGGAGATCTATGATCAACCTCTAGACTGACATTATCTAGTAGCAAATTAATATCCACTGTGGATATTTTATTTTGGGGGCCCGGCCTTTTAGATCTCCCATATTTGATAACTCTTAATGCTAACTACTGCCCCTACGTCCATTTACTACTAGATTTCCCATAGAACACACATACTTTTATTTATAACAAATGGGGGCCTGTCCGGGAGGAACAGTAAATTGTAAAAAAACTAAATTCTTGAGTGCCAAAACTAAAAATTCTTGTTTTCCACAGAACGGTTGTGTGTGAGCCTAGGGTCCAGCTCATCTAATTAAGGATAGTTTGTATGGACTGGACACCCAGCTGGATCCCTTCACGATTGAGGTAAGTGTGAGCTTTGTGTTAGGGGCCGTGCAAATTTTTGTTTTTTCCAATTTTTATTTTTTAATTTTTTCTTTGGCTAGGAGCTAAATTAATTAGTGATGGAGGCTAAAATGCAGGAACTGGCAGGGTATCCTTCAGTGGTAGAGATCAAGAAGCTTACCAAGTCTAATTTAGTATTGTTAGACAAGGAATTTGGCCTAGAGTTAAATGACGTGGATAAAAAGTGGACTTTGGTGAATGAAATATTACAACATTGTATTGATCAAGAACTATTGGCAAGTGATACACCTTTATGCCAACCTAGCCAAGCAGAAAGTGCAGCTCATAGGGACAGAGAGATGGCTCTAGAGTTAGCAAAAATAAGACTAGAAGAGCAAAGACTCAAAACTGAGGAGGCTAAAATTAGAGCGAATGCCACTGGACCTCCACCTGCCGGGGATTCAAACCCCAGGCATTATGAGAAAAAGCATAACTTGCCTGAATTTTCAGAGTCGGACCCTGAAAGGTTTTTCAACCATTTTCAGAGATTGGCCATGTCCATGAACTGACCAAAGGAAGAGTGGGTGAAAATCCTACAGGGAAGACTTAGGGGTAAAGCACAAGATATTTTTATAAACATGCCTGACGACGAGTGTGTTGAATATGATAAAGTCAGGGAGCGAATTTTAAGGGCATATGAAATTACTCCTGAAGCTCACTGCCAAGCTTATCGCAACCTTAGGCCTACTCACAACCAACCACTTACTGAATTTGCTAATGATCAAATTAGATTGTTTGATAAATGGATTCGCTTGGCTAAAGCCAAAACATACGAGGCACTTAAGAATGTAGTCTTAATGGAACAATTTATAGATAATATGCCAGAGAATGTAGCACATTACATTAGAGGTAGAGTAGAGGTAGATTCTAAGATAGGGGATTTGGCCAAGATGGCAGAAAACTACCAGTTGGCGGGCAAAAGGCCCAGTAAAAATAATTATACCCACAGTTAGTTTTTTTTAGTTTAGTTCATTTATTATGCACCCCATATCCATCTTGTGGGCGGTAGTGGAAAGGGTTACAGAGGCACATAATGGGCTCAGGGACTGAACCCCACAATTCATTTAGCTAAGCAAGTTACAATCTTGATGAGCTAGTTACAAAATTCAATATAAGTCATCACATCAACAATGGGTTCGAGATCGACCTCAAGTACAGGTTCTAAATTAAGCAACTGACATATGTGGAGAGCTAGTGTCAAAATTTATATGTTTGTCCTGCACACCGCCCCCCATCCAGTGGGCAGCTGTGGATAGGTTACAATCACTCAGTTACTACCTACAGTTAGCAAACTGGGGATATTTGGCTAAAATTTTTGGTAGCAGATCATTTTGAATGAAATATTGACACATCGCTGGAACATTGGTTATAGAATTGTCTCTAAATTCACGTATCTTTTCGCACTCCATCACATAGTAACGGAGGGTGTGCGAATAATTTTGTTGACACAGTTTACATTTGGTCAGGTCTACATCAGCAGATAATGAGAATTCCCAGAGATACTTGTAACCGAGTCTAAGCCGAGCAGTAGTAACATCTAGAAGTCTGCTGATTTTATTGGATGATCAATTGATGTGTGGCTCCTCTTGCATGATAGTATGATGATAGATGGAATTACTGGTGTCAATTTCACTTTGCCTCAGATCTACAAGATCTTGTTGAAGTTCTCGGTGTACTGCTGCTCTCAGATTGCTCATTGACAATCCAAGGTTACACTCAACGGCTCCTTTAAAGGCAGATTCCTTGGCTAACTTATCAGCTCTATCATGCATTCGGAGCCCAACATGAGATGGAGACCACATGAAATGGACTCTGTTGCCATCCTTAATAATTTTGTTGTATTTGTATCTAGCTTCGGACACAAGCATGTTACAGTTATGTCTTAAAGAGTTGAGAGCATTTAAGGATGATAAGGAGTCACTTACAATTAATGTATCAAGTTTTGAGACTTGTACACATTTCAGTGCAAGGATCAAGGCAAATAGTTCAGTCTGAAGGGTAGAGGCCCAGTTGTTTATACGGACTCCCCACTCAAAGTATAGGCCATCGCCCATTGTCAGGACAACTGCACTTCCAGCTGCACCCGTGGTGCGGTGTAGGGAACCATCAGTGTATATAATTTGAGAGAGAGAATGCTCTGTGGACAGAGCATCAATATGGCTTAAGGCGTTGAGCTTTGCCTCAAGACGAAGCTTGGGCTGATCTCTAATTTGCTTCTTGGGTGGAAAGGGAGGGATTAAAACTGGAAAGGGTGTAACCTCCCACGGTGCAGGAAAGTGCCGTTGTTGTTTCTCTTGGTACAAATCATGAACCCCATACATTCTGAGTTGAGTTCCAGTTTTTGTTATCCATTTGGAACAATGCTGATCTTCAATAAAGAAATTCTGGAGGGCTTCTGTGCAAGGATTAGGATGAGTTAGCCTAAGCATTTTTATACCAATTTGACAGATAATTTCAGTAACACGATCAACAACGCTCAGAATATTAAGTTCCTTTCTCATATTAAGTATCTTTGTGGTACGAGGGCACCCAAGGATTATCCTCAAGGCTTCGTTCTGCAATTTTTCAAGCCCTCCAAGCTTTCTTTCAGGCATCAAAACAAGCAGAGGTGCAGCATAATCCACTAAAGATCTGATGTATGCAAAGTACATCATTTTGACAATTCCGACATTGGCACCATAGCCTGAGTGATAACCTGCAACAGCCTTGAGAGCTCGGAGCCTCTCTTTAAACTGACGACAGAGTCTGAATACAACAGGACCATACAGTGGCACCTCAAGGCCAAGGTATTTGAATCTGTTTACATAGTCAAGCTGGGAGCCATCAGACAGTTGCATCTTGCGAACAGCTCCTCCCTGCCTGGGTGGGCGCCGATTGTGTATCTTTGTTTTCTCTGCTGAGATAATTAAACCTAGGTCCTGACATGAGTCTAATACAGAGTTAAGAGTGTTCTGCGTGTTAGCATACCCAGTGGTGTGTATCATTATATCAGCAGCATAGCTAATGATGTGCACGTTGGGTTTGCTCGGTATAGAGTTTAACAGCCTGTTTATTAAGATATTAAATAAGGTAGGACTGAGGACACCACCCTGCGGGGTACCTAGTTCAAAGTCTCTTGTTACACTCCTATGCCCCTGGAAAAATACAGATGACTTCCTGTTGGATAAGTAACCCGTGATCCAACAAAGAAGCCGACCACCAATATTCATTCTTGCCAGCTCACTCAAGATAACATGTCTATTTGCAATATCAAAGGCAGACTTAAGATCTAGGAAGGTGGTATATGACTTTTCAGTGTGCAGGGTAAGAAAGGTGGTGATGCAATGATGCACTCTTCTTCCATGCATGAAGCCATATATCTGGGGGGATAGCATGGTTCTTATTCTATGGAGGAGACGGTTTAGGACCATTCTCTCGAATGTTTTGCAAATGCAGCTAGTAAGGGAAATTGGGCTCTTGATTTGGTTTGGGAATTGGAATGATTATACTGTTGGTCCAAGAGTTAGGAAGCTCCCCAGTAACATAGCTCATATTATACAGCTCAAGCAGGGGATTCCCTGGTACTAAAGGGAGCAGACGCAATATGTCATAAGTGATACCATCTTCACCGGGGGATGTGGCTTTGCCTTTGTTTAGGGCCGCGAGTAATTCAAACTCAGTAAATGGCACGTTGCATTCATCTTCCTTGTGGAGCATGAAGTCAACGAGCCTTTCTCGATCTCCGTAACCAGCATTTAATCTGAACTGTATGTCTGGGGGAAGATTATTGAAGCTAGAGGTGGTTGCCCAAGCATCGACTAACTCGTTTGCTCTGTGTAGAGGGTGAGGGTGTGCTACTTGGCCGATCTTATCGCCTTTAATTCTTTTAATATCCTTCCATGCCTGGCTGAGGGGGTGTGAGAGTTGAGACGGTTAACAAAAGTTTCCCAGTTATCTTGCCTGAACTCTGTCATGCGCTCGCTCGCCTTGGCTAGGGCTTTCTGAAAGAGCTTCAGCATTGCTGGCGTACGTGTTTCCCTATATGCAAGCCCAACTCGTCTGGCAGTGCGTTTCAAAGTACGCAGTTTGGGGTCATTGTTATAGGCATGGCGTTTATTACCTTTCATATCGTTCCGACTATTGGATGGTGCAGGGGGCCGACCGAAAGGGTCAGCAAACATCTGAATGCTCTGTACTAGACCGTCGTTAAATGTCTGGACTGTGGAGGGATCATAAGTGCTGTACCACTCTGACACATGAGCAACAAAGTCTTCACGTCGAGCAGGAGGAACACTGAGCCGTTTGCGTTTAAAAGTCCCACCGGGCAGGATGGTATTTCCTATACATAGAGTAGTCAATCGAGGGTGATGATCTGACAACAAATCTGTTACAATAGATGATGTGCACCAGACGTGAGAGACGTTGAAACCAACACTGAGGTCTAGAATGCCTCCACAAATATGCGTGGGTTCAAGGTCACCCACAATCTGCACATCGTGGTGACTATTTAGTAGCGACAGCAGTTGATTCCCGTTACCGTTACTGAAGCGAGAGCCACCAATGTCCTTGTGTCTAGCATTGTAGTCACCAAGAATGATGGTTGGCTCTGCTTGAGCGCAGGCCGGAAGATCAATATAATTTAACTTTCCTGCTGGAGCATATAGATTAAATACATTGAGAACAGAGTTGCCCACATAGATCCTCACTCCATGATACTGTTGACCGGCAGTTTGTTTTTCTGGCAGAAGTTGATGGGGTAGGGATTGTTTGATGTATAGAATGCAAGAGTTACTGGATCTGAGGTTGTAAGAAACAAATGAGGGCAATTTCGGGGGTGAGGATCTTGCGGGAACCCTGCACTCCTGGAGACACACAATATCGATGTGTTCAGTTGTTACTTTGTGATGTAAATCTGAGAACCTTTTTTTGAGGGACGCAATGTTCCAGCTAAGGACGGATAACTTAGTTAATTGTGCATTTAAAGTCAGCATTATATATTGATATTATTAGTTCACTTAATATTTATTATCTATATACATATTATCTATTGCACTACGATATAAGTCCAGGAACATTTCTTAGTTTATTACCAATGTCACACATTTGCATCCAATGGTCTAGTACAATTTGTCGGTCATTTCCAGCTATAGAGTCGTTTTGAACATACCTTAACATAGCGTTGGCTGTTAACCTGCGTGGAAGGACTCCACTACACAAGGTTTCAAGATCACTAGAAGTTTCCCCTGATGGGCAAGTGAACACATGTTTGGAGGGTTCAGGGGTGGAAGGGGGAGTTTGGCAGTCATTGCTTACAAGTCCCCTCATACACGTGAGCATCATCGAAATATCGCTGGTGGATTTTTTCTCATGTTGGAGTTGTTCTTGCAGCCGCTCCGTTTGCTGCTGTGACTGCTGCTGGTGTTCCTGCAACCGGTCACGAAGGGCAACCACTGCTTGAACAGTGGAGCGACCCAAGGGCGAGGTGGTAGGGAGGCTGAGGTTGCGATCTGTCTCATTTTGATCCAGTTCCTTATCCCCCACTTCCAGTTGACTGTGGGGTCCAGCTGTGGATGGTGGTCTCACAGTAGGTGACATTATCCCAGAACCAGGAAGTGGCCACTCTACATCAGGGGAAGGCCCACCACTGGCAGAAGATGCAGCACCTGGTTCTTGTGGGGGAGCTGGGATGATGGCACGAGTCTTCGGTCTGGCACCGGTCCCCTTGTGCACTTCGTAATTTAAAGGTGGTGAGTTTGGCAGCCAGCTGGAGCGAACATCACCTCCAGATGGCTCTGAACAGCGAGTGGGACTGATGGCAGCATTTGGCAACTGCTCTTCATGGTGGTGTGAAGGGTATGGCGAGTGTTGTGTCAACACCCCCGGGAGGCAGGTTCCTGGCACCTGACGGGCAGGCGCAGGTTGAACAGACACCTGTCGTCTGGCCCCGTGGTGCACTCGGTGCTTGGCAGATGGTGAAGTATTTGGTATCCAGCTGCTACGACACTACGTCCAGGCGGCTCTGCACAGGAATTAGAGCCGCAGAGTAGCAAAACTTATACCCACAGTGTGGGACATTTGGGGCTTGACTCTATTTATTTAAATATTAATGTAATGAAAATCAATTACGAAGGACCACCCGCTTTTATAGTAAAGAGGAAAACTAATAAATTATGATCATTAGAAATTTCTAGATGAACCAGTAACTATGGATAAATACTAGAGAATATAATCACTTATATAATTAATGGGCTGTATATAATTTAACTGAATCAAAGCCTCAAACACCTACATTGGGGGGTTATTACTAGAACTTCATATATGTCTAGGAACTAGTGTGGTTCGTGCACCAGTTCATTATGCAATAAACTAATCCTATGACCAATTATAGAATCAATAAAACAATCACCAATAAGAACATAGATTATGAACATGAGAAATTAATGATTATAATAAACACGTGTTAATCCAGAAAACAGTGATCCGCAAGAATAATATACTACAGATAATGTAATTTAAAGAATACGGAAAAGGGTCTTAGCTTGAAGACGTTTTCCAAGACATCGGTTATGACTCATCCTCGGAATCTCCTGAACTCATCATGGAACACTGGGAGATGATTAACACGGGAAATAACAGCTCGGGGAATTCTTCACACACACTGCAAATCAAAATATTCAGTTGCAACATATTAGGCTGCTAAATATCTATGTTCAAGAAATTAAAATGGAGAGTGGAGATAGATGATAGATAGATAGATAGATCATTTTTTCTTTATGACCTGTGGTTTATTGTAGTCGCTCGGCGTAACGACAAGCTACCCAGCTATAACCTATCCATAATGATGCATCAAAAGGGAATAAAGGTACTTAGCTAATAGGGCACTGTGTAAGTTGAGGCTTGCCGAAGCTCGCGTCCTAGGTTCTGGCGTCGTAATAATGAACACGTGGTGTCGAGCCTAGCCTAGATGTTGACGCGCTTCTCTGGCCAGTCACGTTGGGATACACGGAACAAATTAACGGGTTCCGGGCTGAACGTCAGTTAATTCTCGTTGACAATCCAACACGAAGTATCCCGTGACACTAAAAACCAGCTAAGTTGCTATATTCTGCAACTAATCTTCACACCTCACAGTGGCGACTTTCCTCCTCCCGCTCTCGGTGGCGTCCTCCAGCAAGATGGCTTCTCCTCCCTGCCCCGCTCCGCGTCCCGCATTTGATACACAAATTATTTACTACGAATAATATCATTTCTCGCAGTTGCGATTGAAATGCTCGGATAAGGACGGGTTTATTATTCAGAGGAGTTAAATATTATTATTTGCTCGTTTTACGATGGTAAACAAGCAATGGAGATGAATTAAAGTCTCTCCAGGGCATTCACGCGTGACGTTAAATTTATTACCAGATAACAGTTGTAACTATAAACGCTCTATTTGGCATTAGTTAGGGATCAGTTTATCTGTAAATAATTACCACAAAGATCACCGTTGTTTTATAAAGAATCAAACTCAATTCTCTGACACTCTGGATATAGATGTGTTTATTATAATGGAATCTGACGCAATACTGGCGTCTGGTGACGTAAGAATTCTAGCCTTATTATACAGATGTAATTATTAGTACATGTGAACTCTACGTTTGGTTAATTTTAATTACTACAGTGATTAGTAGATTTAGCAATAATTAATAATAATACAACAGTGTTGTATTATCGTTGGAAATTTCCAACATAACTCCGGGGGGAGATTTATTGGGTCGCAGTGTAATGTGGAGTACTGACACACCCACCCCGAAGTTGGTATTAATATTAGTATATTAGTATGTTAGCATGTTAGTACACACATAACGAATGTCCCGTATTTCGTCCCGTATTTGTCCCGTCCCGTACTCTTAATTATTTGTTCTTAGTTAATCCCCTTGTCACTAAACCTAGGGCTTTTTATTACCCTGTTAATTAACCATCACTAAGCTAATTATCTTCAAGATCATTTTTTTTTATGATTATTATTTTTCTTATTATTTTTTATTTTACATTTATATTGTCAGTCTCTACTGATTTTTTGTGTTTTATTTTATGTAACTTCTGTGTCCTCCCTGGCTATCTATTGGATCTTTATTTTACTTCTAAATTGTTACTATTTTATTGTATCTGCTCTTATTCTTGTGTTTTGCTTTATCGTGTATCTTGTATCGTGATCCCTCTGCATCTCTATGCACACTGATATTGATCCTGATCAAAATCTTCTGTCTCATATCTATACCAACCAGCACTTTGATCATCATTATTGCAAGTATTTCACAGCACACCAGGCTAAAAACAAACTCCAAAATAGCACCTATCTATCAGTTTATAACCAAAATGTTAGATCACTTGGTAAACATTTTGACGATTTAAATGCACTACTCACAGCACTAGGTACTAACCTATCGTTCATTATTTTAACAGAAACTTGGCTAAATAAAGACTATACCCAACTCTACAACTTAGCTGGTTATAAAGCCATTCATAACTGTAGGCCTAATAAAAAAGGTGGTGGCACAGCTATATATTACCGAGATACATTTATCTGCAACAGTGTTATTAGTGACAGAGATGACTACTGTGAATATACTTTTGCTCAGTTTACAATTAAATCCCTTAAATCCTCTTTGACTATTGGAGCCATCTATAGATTTCCTAATACTAACATAGCTTCTTTCTCAGACAACCTAAGGAATCTTATTATAAACAACAATCTCAACAAAAACCACATCATTCTGGGAGGAGACTTTAATATTGACCTGGGTCAACAAAATTGCTCTCAAGTTGACTATTTCCTTAACAGCATGAACTCCTGTATGCTAATCCCCACTATCACCAAACCTACCCGAGTCACTCAAACATCAGCCACTACCTTGGACCACATATGGACAAACATAACAGCTCCCCTTGTATCTGGTATAATCTACGACAGAACAACTGACCACTATCCTACCTTTCTCATAGCGAACATGGACATAACACCACCAAAAAGCAAGAAACTTTCATTTAGGCTACACAGTGAATCAGCTTTAGACAATCTTACAGAGGCACTTCACAATATTAACTGGGATTCTGAATTCAATAATACCCATGATATAAATTCATTAGCTAACCTCTTCCTCTCCAAAACTCTAAGCCTCTACAACCTTCATTGTCCCCTTCTTACAAAGCAAGTAACTGACAAAAGATTAAACAATCCATGGCTCACAAGTGGCATTCTCAACTCAATCAACAAGAAACATGAATATGAAAAGAAAGTTAGGATTGGCCTAGTTTCAAAGGAAGTAGCTAAAAGGTACTCATCAATGCTTAC
The DNA here is from genome assembly GCF_040958095.1 of Procambarus clarkii. Classification (NCBI taxonomy): domain Eukaryota; kingdom Metazoa; phylum Arthropoda; class Malacostraca; order Decapoda; family Cambaridae; genus Procambarus; species Procambarus clarkii. Next base: position 20,758,413 of record NC_091154.1, read on the forward strand.
CAGTATCATAAGAAAGGCAAAACTTGCATATTATGTGAATAGATTCAATGAAGCAAAAGGCAACATGAAAAACACTTGGAAAACTATCTCTAGTATCCTAGGAACTAAGCAACACTCACATAACCAAATAAAACTCTACAAGGATGGGGATATACCGTCAACTGATTTAGAAATGGCAAATGAATTTAATAGTTTCTTTTCAACGGTTGGTGCTAATCTTGCCAGTAAAATCCCACAGACTCAGACACATATTAACACATATCTCTCAGGCAGCTATCCAAACTCTCTTCTCCTTTCACCAATCAGCCCGGCAGATGTTGTGTCCATCATACACTCTCTAAAAACCAAGGCAGGGAACACCAGTGAAATTCCGTCCATTGTGTACAAGAGAGCCTCCCATGCCCTTGCCCCACCCATAGCACTACTGTTCAACAAATCTATAGAGTGTCACACCTTCCCTGATATCCTCAAAAAAGCAAGAGTAACGCCAGTCCATAAAGGAGGCAATCCGGCGGACATAAACAATTATAGACCAATATCAAATCTACCCATTCTATCAAAAATATTTGAAAAAATTATTTACAAACAGCTCTATTCCTACCTCGTAAAATTCGACATACTCAGCCCCTGCCAGTTTGGCTTCCGGTCCCAAAAGAGCACCAACGATGCAATCATTAGTCTCCTTGACGTTATCTACTCAGCCCTTGACAAAAATGAGTTTCCGATTGGACTCTTCATTGACCTAAGAAAAGCCTTTGATACTGTTAATCACAACTACCTCTTACTTAAACTCCAGCATTATGGAATCCGAGGCCTTGCCCTTGACTACATCCGATCCTATCTTAGTGACAGACACCAATATGTAACCATCAATGATACAACTTCGTCCACTCTACCAATTACCGTTGGAGTGCCACAGGGCAGCATCTTAGGACCTCTTCTATTTCTTATATATATAAACGATCTGCCTAATGTCTCTAATATTCTCAAACCTATACTGTTTGCTGACGATACTACTCTTATCTATTCAAACCTCAACCCACATACACTAAATAATGTTGTGAATAATGAATTAAAAAAAGTCCACTTATGGATGTCAACGAACAAACTAACATTAAACATCGAAAAGACTTACTACATCTTATTTGGAAGCAAATCATCAAATGCAATTCAGCTACAGATAGACAACATTAACATCAGTAATAAAGATGATGGCAAGTTTCTTGGCCTATTCCTAGACAAGAGACTCAACTTCAGCACCCACATACAACACATAACTAAGAAAGTCTCTAAGACAGTTGGTATACTCTCCAAAATCAGATATTATGTTCCTAACTCTGCTCTCCTCTCACTATATTATGCACTAATTTACCCCTATCTTAATTATGGTATCTGTGCATGGGGGTCTACCACTGCAAACCACCTTAAGCCCATCATCACACAGCAAAAATCTGCTATCAGAATGATAACTAACTCAGCTTTCAGACAACACTCAGCTCCCTTGTTTAAATCCCTAAACTTGCTAAATATTAACTCCCTCCACACATTCTCTTGTGTCAACTACATTTACAAAACCCTGTTCTTAAATGCAAACCATGCTCTGAAACTCTCCCTGGACAGATGTAATAGGACCCATTATCACCACACCAGAAATAAATATCTCTTTGATATCCCCAGGGTAAAACTTAATCTGTGTAAGCACTCTATGCAAATTAAGGGACCTAGTTTATGGAACTCACTCCCTAGTGAATTGAAAAACTGTAAAACTTTTGCCTTATTTAAAAGCAAAACCAAAAAGTACCTAACTTCATCTTCTTAGTTTCCTACACTGAGCTTTAAATTTGCTCTGTACCTAGTGTTACCCAATCTCCTAATTTTTATGTAATTTCAAACAACCTTATCATTGTGTTCATTGCTGTCTTCTTTTATGTGCTAGCCATATGCTGTATTGTGACTACCAATTTTTGTCAACTACCATTCAAGCTGTCATTGCAACCAATCTTATATTGTTTCTGCTGTATTATGCCTACCAATTTTTTTGTCAACTACCATTCAAGCTGTCATTGCAATCAATCTTAGCTACCTATGTGCTTTAATATACTGTACCTACAATTTTCTCTCATCTTTTTTTTCATTTCATGTAATCTGTTATCATTTTTTGTCTATAATTTTGCAAGTATTTACCTCCTTAAAATTTTCTTAGATTAAGGACCTGCCCGAAACGCTGCGCGTGCTAGTGGCTTTACAAGACTGTAATTACCATAATTGTATCCTCACATTCCTTATGTACATTCTTGTATATGCATAAATAAATAAAAATAAATAAAAAATTTGTCAAGGACATACAAGAAACTTAAGTCTTGCTGATTTCATGTTAAATGGAACATGTTATTAAGAATTACCTAAAGTTGATAATTTTTTTTATTTTATTTTATTTTATTTATGCATATACAAGAATGTACATAAGGAATGTGAGGATACAAATATGGCAATTACAGTCTTGTAAAGCCACTAGCACGCGCAGCGTTTCAGGCAGGTCCTTAATCTAAGAAAATTTTAAGGAGGTAAATACTTGCAAAAATTATAGACAAAAAATGATAACAGATTACATGAAATTAAAAAGATGAGAGAAAATTGTAGGTACAGTATATTAAAGCACATAGGTAGCTAAGATTGATTGCAATGACAGCTTGAATGGTAGTTGACAAAAAAATTGGTAGGCACAATACAGCAGAAACAATATAAGATTGGTTGCAATGACAGCTTGAATGGTAGTTGACAAAAATTGGTAGTCACAATACAGCATATTGCTAGCACATTAAAGAAGACAGCAATGAACACAATGATAAGGTTGTTTGATATTACATAAAAATTAGGAGATTGGGTAACACTAGCTACAGAGCAAATTTAAAGCTCAGTGTAGGAAACTAAGAAGATGAAATTAGGTACTTTTTGGTTTTGCTTTTAAATAAGGCAAAAGTTTTACAGTTTTTCAATTCACTAGGGAGTGAGTTCCATAGACTAGGTCCCTTAATTTGCATAGAGTGTTTACACAGATTAAGTTTTACCCTGGGGATATCAAAGAGATATTTATTTCTGGTGTGGTGATAATGGGTTCTATTACATCTGTCCAGGGAGAGTTTCAGAGCATGGTTTGCATTTAAGAACAGGGTTTTGTAAATGTAGTTGACACAAGAGAATGTGTGGAGGGAGTTAATATTTAGCAAGTTTAGGGATTTAAATAAGGGAGCTGAGTGTTGTCTGAAAGCAGAGTTAGTTATTATTCTGATAGCAGATTTTTGCTGTGTGATGATGGGCTTAAGGTGGTTTGCAGTGGTAGACCCCCATGCACAGATACCATAATTAAGATAGGGGTAGATTAGTGCATAATATAGTGAGAGGAGAGCAGAGTTAGGAACATAATATCTGATTTTGGAGAGTATACCAACTGTCTTAGAGACTTTCTTAGTTATGTGTTGAATGTGGGTGCTGAAGTTGAGTCTCTTGTCTAGGAATAGGCCAAGAAACTTGCCATCATTTTTATTACTGATGTTAATGTTGTCTATCTGCAGCTGAATTGCATTTGATGATTTGCTTCCAAATAAGATGTAGTAAGTCTTTTCGATGTTTAATGTTAGTTTGTTCGTTGACATCCATAAGTGGACTTTTTTTAATTCATTATTCACAACATTATTTAGTGTATGTGGGTTGAGGTTTGAATAGATAAGAGTAGTATCGTTAGCAAACAGTATAGGTTTGAGAATATTAGAGACATTAGGCAGATCGTTTATATATACAAGAAATAGA